>NW_025765809.1:0-106330 GCF_003918875.1 Haliotis rubra | reverse complement strand
TTTTTTCAATATAGGAGTACTGGGTACATGTAGAGTACTGAATGGAAAATAATGGCATATCAGTAATCTTGTGTTTTGTTTTATATATGCACCACAACATTGCTGCTCTTGTGTAAACAGGTCAGTAAACAGTAAAACAATTTCAGAAAATCGTCTGTAAATGATTTTAAGACCTGCTGTGGTGCGTATCTGCTCTTCGTTTTCTAAATTGTTTCCTACCGTGCATCGTGCATATTTTTATCCGTGACATACGCCGATCGGTATTATCTGGAGCCCTGATGTATAGACCATTATTTACGTTCAAGAGATCCTGCTTAATACTTGATGATATTGTGATCGTTTATATCATGTATATACCATTAGGGCCTAGGCCATAACAAAATAATGTCTTGTTTCACATCACTTTAAACAAAACAGGCTAGGGTGGGTGGGATTTTATTTTCCTTTGTTTTCTTCTATGTCAATATAGCACTTAAGAAACATTTTGCTCATCAGTTATTAATGAAACTTTAAAATGTATAATTAATAATGCAATAAACTGGATTCTTCTGATAAAAATGTGATGTAACTTCGTTGTGACCAATTTTCTTTCCTTTCAATTCTGAATATTTATATTCATCATATTTTTACTTTCAGATTTCTCTGACACTTCCTGAATCTGCATCAGAAATACAGGTCACAGGAGCAATATGTGATTGCAAGGCGGAAGGACAGTGCTCTCACTGCTTAGGTCTGCTATTTTTCTATTTCCCATTTTCAAAAGCTTGGACTTAGAGCAGTTCCACCTGTGCAAAGCAGAACTTCATTGCCTCAGGCCTGGCAAAATACCACTAAGGACTGAGGGTCTAACCCCACAAGCTGTGGATTCACTAACTGTAAATAAAGTTAAAACAAGTAGTGAAATGAAAACAAGGAAGAGGAAGAAAAAAGGTAACAGAAGGTGTAATACCAAAGGTATACTGTCCTGTGACACCCATACCTCACCAAGAATTTTGTAATGACTTGGTTAATCAGCTTTCATCAGTAAACAGTAGTGCACAGATATTGAAAGTCATCCATTCATACCAAGAATGCATCGTGACTGATTCAAGTTTGGTCCAGTACCTCAGGATCTGTGCTCTCATACCAACAAAAAACCAGTCAAGTTGACCTCAGATATCATCAACCACTTGGACCAAATGACATTTCCTTCGATTTCATATTGCCTCAACAAGTTTCCATATATTCAACCTGTCTCACTTATTCAGGCTACAATGTTTTCATGGTCTTTACATGGACAGATCCTTTGTTTAGAGCTTGAAAGTCTTACACGAGAACAAAGTTTTAACAGAACATGGCATGGCGTGAGGAAACACAGAATTACTTCATCTGTGTTTAAAGATGTGTGTGTTAGAAAGAATGATTATGAGAAACTGGCTGATCGTATGCTAAATTTGAAACCAATCCAGACAGCAGCTATGAAGTTTGGGACAGAGGAGGAACCTAAGGCAACAAAATTGTATTCTGAAATTACCAGCAACAATGTGTACTTGAGTGGATTTGTTGTAAATCCAAGTTGTCCTCACCTTGGCACTTCTCAGACCGCCAAGGTTTATGACCCCCACTTCAGACCCTAATCATGGATTATTGGAAATCAAGTGTCCAAGCAAAACAAACTTCTCGGCTTGTGACTTTCTTAGAAAAGACATTCGAGATGGCACTTTCAAACTGAAAAAAAGTCATAAATATTATTATCAGGTGATAGGACAAATGGGTCTAACTGGAATGACCTGGTGTGATTTTTTTGTGAAATGTGAGGAGGATTTCCATTTGGAACGTGTGGTATTTGATGATGAAAAATGGCAAGACATGAAGTGTTTGCTTGATAAATTTTATTTTGAGTATTTATTGCCTGCAGTCTGTACTAAACTGTCTAATATTAAATAGATATGTAGACATGCTAATGATGTTAGATGTCTAGAAATCGCTAGTCAAGGATTAAAATAGTATGATGATGTGGAGATACTCTCAGTTTAGCAATGTTGGAGAAATGGTTTCTCACTAAACAAGGAACAAATATTTTGATGTTTTGCACATTTTAATGAAAATGACTTCATATTGCAATATACTGTCAAAATTGGAATTGATTACACTTTAGCAATACTTTTCATTCCGCAATTTTGGATTTAGTGGTTATGTAACCACTATAATATTACAAGTCACACCAACATCTCATCTTATAGGCCACTCAGGTCTTGCTTTGAGTTGTTTTGCTCTGTTTTGGTACTTAAAATGTCGCATCAGCGATATTTCAGCTTCTCACAACTACTCCGACACATTATACTGCCTCTGAGTCAAGCAGTCCCTACTCTTATCCCCTTAGTGCTGACCATCTAGCTGAAAAGCAGAAGGAATACCAACTTTTTACACAGGGATGTACATGAAGTTGGGTATTTGATGGTACCTGGGACTCATACTCTTAATTTTCAGGGTCGTAGCCAACAAAATTGGGCTCCCAAACACTTACACCATACAATAACAGTATTAATACTAATATGTATCATGATCATCACATTGTTACAGTAATTAAATTGCAAATAATACCATAGCCCAGCTAGTAGCAAACTCAGGGGATAACTTACTGCACTTGATTAGAATTTTTTACCAAAGTATTTGGGCTTTTCTGCATCCTGTGGACGAGCTAATAAATTTTTGTCGCGTCAATTGTCAATCGTCCTGTAAATCCCTGTTTTTGTCTTCAGGTATGACACAGTCTGGGGATTTGAGAGTAGAATGCATCTAGAATTCACATGCCTAACTTAATACTACATGGATAATGTGGTGGGTTAACATATAATCTTACTTATGGAAAACACAACTTCATATGTATGTATGCAAATCTTTTGAGTGTGATACAGTTATTTAATGTCTTCAGGTATGACACAGTCTGGGCTTTGAGAGTAGTATGCATCTAGAATTCACATGCTTACCTTAATACTACATGGATAATGTGGTGGGTTAATACATGTTATTTATGAAAACACAACTTCATTTGTAAGTATGCAGATTTATTAGAGTGTGTTACAGTTATTTAATAAACAATTTAACTACCAATTCAATGAACAGTTGTCTCTCATCATTTACATGTCTTTAGAGTTCGGAGACACCAAAACCCACAACACAAAGTGGAAGTCATTGTATGTCTGATTTATGTAAGTTAATTCTGTTTTATTTTGGGGGCAAAATATATTTATACATATAAGTATACTTGAGAAATACAGGTGAGTAATGTGAGATGACTTTCAGCAATGTTTCACCTACATTGTCACTGAGGCTCCGTCTCGAGCTGCACAAAGTACACTGCACAAAGGTTTCAGGATTAGACTGAGTTTGGGAGTGAAATTGTTACATGACTTTCAGCAATTTTTCAGCTCTATCAACATTTGGTGTACACAGAGAAAGAGGCGTGAAAAGAAAGAAAGTGAAAGCAAAAGATCCCCATTTTAGTGCCTTTTTCAACAAGCAAGGGGTTATCGAGGTCATATTCTTGCTTAGTGTCTGAAGACACTTCCCAGAAATCAACAAGGTTCATAATAAGACAGACAGACAATTTTATTCATGTATTTAGGCCAAGGCCCATATTACAATATTATGAAAAGTGTGTTAATGCACTGCCTTCCTGTTTAGATTGCTAACCTGAAATTGTTGCACCTGAATTTACAAATAACTGTTCTTAGATGCCTCTTGAGATACAAGATTCAACATGTAACATTGTTTTAAATTGACAATACGTTTGGCACTTACTCGACTGTGAAGTTATAGAGTGCCACACTTGACTCAAGGAATCAAATAATCTTTGTTTAAAAAGAGCAGTAAACATTTCAATATTACCAGTGTCATGTCCAAAGTACTCCAAAGCCAAACTGAAATTTCTCACATGAGACGCCCAGGTCTTTCTACCCACATCATCTAGATTCTTCAGCATTAAATAAGACTGATAAGGTCATCTAATTGGATTATTCTACACCAATACTTTGTTGGTTTTAACATATAATTGCATTGGAGTGGTACTCTACCACATTCACCAAGTGCCATAACATCACACATATTCTTATGTAGCCTTAATATCCTCTTACAAAAACTGGTGTGTACTCTTTCGATGGTTTTACAATAGTGTGTACCCCAAAAGTCAGCTCCATAACAAAAAATTGGAACAAGCATTTTATGAGATATTGTAAAGGCATCAGTACAAGAAACAAAACCATATTTTCTCTGATAGCTAAATAAGGACATCAGAGCCTTGTATGCCTGGGCTGCTGAACAGCTTTGTTCTTTTGACCATGACAAGGTTGGTGTGAAAACCACCCCAAGGTATCTATAGTTGTTAACAACATAAATTTTTTGGCCTTTAAAATACCAATTCTCATAAGTTATTTAAAGGACCACCTCTTCGAAGCACCATGATTTTTTTAGTATTTTGTACATTTACCCTCATACCAGTTCTTTCACAAAATTGTTCTCAGACGTTTATTTTTATCACAATTCAAATGATTTGATACAACATCCTTACTATTAATATCCACAGAGTCATTAGGAGCTGGCGAAAACATGTGCGTTGCCATGCATCATGTATCATCATGTTCATAATTAGAAAATTTACCATACTCAACAGTTACAATTTCACTTAAAATAATGGTCCTCGAAAATTTGTAAGAATTGAACAAACTGTCCATATCTGATTGATTGATGATGCTAGGGTGAGAGGAACAACTCCATCAAATATATGATATTCTTTTATACGCCTGATTGCTCTTTCCACATGGATTCTTAAACGTGCAATTTCTTGGGTTTCTGACACCTCTTCTCCACTGAACTGTCCTTTATGGTCAAGAAATGGGGGATCACTAAACTTGCTTGTTTTTTTCTCCAATAAATCCTGTATCAAAAATCCTTTATCAGCCATTACCTCATCACCTGGCTCCAGAAGATCCACAATGCCACATCTACTTGTGATTTCCTTATCAGAAATTGCACCGGTATATAAAGTACTAACAAACGATAAAACTCCACAGGGTGTAATACCTATCAGACCCTTAAACGTTATGTGGCTCTTATACGAGGAATAAACCTCTGAGTTCAATACTCTGGAACTAGGAGTCTGCACCTTCACCTCTGTACAATCTATGATGACCCGTGTCTTGGGATACCAAAGTTTGAAATCTCTTGGCATGTTACTGTCAATTATTGAACGAGTTGGCCAAATCTTGATACTTCCTAGCATCACATACAGGTAGTTGGCCCAAGTGATTAATATCCTACTGACTGATGATTGAGACAAATTGAACCTAACTGCCAGATCACGTTCAAGTAGTCCTTGATGCACTCTACATAAAAACATAAAAAACTGATCTATCAAGGGCAGTGATTCGTTATGGAATGCACTTGTTTTCAATTTATCCATGTTTGATGAATGTCTCTGCATCTCGTCCACCTAATCATGGTAGTAGCTGTGGGCTGTAGGGCTACGAAGACACTCTTGAGAGTTGCATAGTCTTTAAAACCTGTGTGAGGAAAGATAATATATATTAATTATTATATTTTTGGAATTTTTGAAGATTGAAATATACTTCAATAGCTTGTTAATCCAACACTGTTCAGCCTACTCCGTGATCAGTTAACCGTTGGTTGTCCCAGGGTTTTACATGTAAAATGCAATTATGCAATATACAATAAATTATTAAAAAATGTGTTCACATTATTAAATACAAAATATATGAAAAAAATGGTGGCTACAGATAAGACTGACTGAGTTTGGTTTTACACAGCTTTTAGCAATATTCCAGCAACATCACGGCGGGGACACCAGAAATGGCTTTAGGTAAGAGTCTGTGCAAGAATTATAGGTGATACAATGAAAGTGTGTGATACCTGTGTAGAAATTAATATTCTGAGGATCATTGCTGAAACGCTCAAGAAAAACAGCTTTTGACTTGTCTCAAGTAGTTGCTGCTTAAGTACTTTCAATTCTGCATGTGCAGCTGCAAGTTGTTCATCAATTGGCTGAGGGGTTATGGTGTAGTCATGATCCATGGAAGCTAAGGGTACTTCATCATGTGAACATGGCATTTCTCCAGCAACCTGAATTTCCATTGGCTCAGGATCAATCTTCCTGAAACAAATTTTAAACAATATAAAGTCACCATCTGTCACTGGAAAATTCTGTGCATATTTTGAGAAAAAGAAAATTGTTTATCAATTATTTGTATACTTTACTCTTAGGGTCAGTTGTTTCATTATTAGAATTACATAATGTGAATTTTCTACCAAAGTCTCAAGAAAAGCATGTATATGTATCATAAAATTGCTGTCTCAAAATAGTGATTACATTGCACAATAATCTCAAAGAAAGCAATCACAAGCCAATACTAACTTCAATGATCTTCTTTGTGGGACCTATCCGTTTTGATGGGGATCTCTGTGTCCATGGAAAGAGGGTAGGAACTGATCCTGGTAGTAGCGTTCTCTTTCCTATTAAAGTACGACGAATATCACCTGCCTTGAAATGAGATGAGCAGACCCTTGTTTTGTCAGAAAGCTGAAAATATGATAGGTGTATAGATCTATTATATGCATTGTCTTATAATCAGATTACTTGTAATGATAAAATTATGTGTGTGATCACTACCGTCACTAATGTTAAACCCAATCTTTGATGTACTGAAAGAAGGCATAAACTGTTATTATCATGTAACACAAAAGAGCTTGAGGTGGAGGAGAATTCTTCTCCAATATTGGCTGGGATTACTTTCTGGGTCATTGAGCAGCTACAAAACCATTCCTTAGTGGCTGTTGTAAACACTAACTTGATTATTTTATTAAATATTACTGTGTACACACATATGCTACAATCATGTTCGACTTGTAACCCTATAATTTGTCCTTAATTGTGTTTAATTCTCTAAAAACTGCAAGGCTGGTCGCCCTTTCAACGCATTTCCAACAGAGCCGATATTCCGAATTGGGTATCTCATATTCATAAAAAATATTACTTTGGGATAAGTATTGCAAAGTGAGTAAGAGTATTTTAGCTGCTCGGAAACAATCGCACATGTTGAAAGAATTGATATTTACCTTGAAATATGGTCCGACATCTCTTCTTATCTTAACAAGCCATTCTTTTCTTAAGTTCTTTTCAGCAGGGATTCTGTGAAAAGACAGCTGTCCCTCGGTGTCATAACGAGAATCATTAGTGCACATCGGTACACAGCAATGCAGGGCCGCCATTGTTTGTGCACCAAGCCTCGTTCTGAGTTGAAAACATGGCGGGCGTGAATACAGCCTATCATAATACGCCTCACACTCGTTTTAATGTGCTATGTATCGCGTAGTTTCGTATCCAGGTAGCTCTCAGTATGACTATATATCCATATAACGCAGCCCCAGGGGCCTTATTTTGAGATTGCAAAAATGATATTGTGATTTCTAGAGATATTATTATGACATTTCAGGGCCTGTTGATGTCGTTCTTTGAAAACGTCAGATATTGACATTCGAGAGATGAGTTAGGCAAGCATGGCGCGGTTGGATATTCACGTTACAGACAAAGTGCTAGATTTTTTACATTTGTTTCTTCTATTACAAACTTTACAACCTTCTTCAACATATGTAGATGCAGTAGAAAGTCACAGCCAAGGTAAGACACAGAAAAAATCACGAAACATTATGTCTAGATGTTGAAAACAGGGTATAAATGTTGTGAGGTTGCGCTTGTGTTTACATGCGGGACTGTCGCGAACACAATGTGTTTGCCCCGAAAATGACATTGATTGTGATGACATATGTGAATCATGAATTTGAGTTTATCACAGTAATGTGTCAGGTTTTACAAATACTGATCGCAGACACATAATCTGTGGAAATATCGCCATATTTTGATGTGTTTATGGTTGATGTGACCATGCCGGAAATAGATTCCACAACGCGTTCGAGCAGAACATCTTGTCTATAAAGAACAGTCTCTAGGGCTACTACAATGACATCTCAGTCGAACGACAATACACTATATACTCCAGTGTTGTCATTAACATTGACATTTACATATGTATCCCTTTTTCCATTAATAATCGACTTTTTCTTTCTTTTCAGCGTTCATCCAAACAGACAAACATTTGACCTACATTGTAGGTGATATTAGTGGAATACCTTTAGAAGTGAGTATTACCATCGTCTGCTATCATGAGTGTAATTCAGTGTTAGATTCACAGTGTTTGCACTTGATCTAAAGACAAGTTAGCTATAAACAGATACATTCTAGTGGAGTGTACATATACAAGATGTGTGTATTCCTGTATGCTTTGCTGACCCAGTTTGCAATGACAGTACAGTACTACGACTAAAGATAAAATTGATAATAAACATCGACACAAGCCATGATCACAAGTTGAATGCTCCATGTCTTGGGTTACTTCTTTGATTTGAAAGGCATACTCATTGCATGAGCAAAGATTTTATGTGAAATTATTACCAGTAGAGTATCTTTTAAATTGTATCTGTCATTTAATATAATCATGATAATGTGATGTTATGCTGTTAATTTCCATTTGATTAATTTAAGGAAATTAAATTAATAATTTTATATCTTAGTCTTTGACTTGAACAGAGTGTCATATTTGTGCCAAATTTATGGATCTAGTTGATTTCCCACTCATTTTATGTTTTGATGTTTACAGTACTGTGTAAATCTAATTGTAGTTAGATTTCACAAAATGAACTGTATTTTGTAAAGTAGATCAAAGAGTCAATATGTGTACTGGTGATATGGAGGAAATGCTTCCTTATTCAATTCACATGTGTCATTCATTGCCCTTGACTCTTTTGTTTCTATGTCCTCTATGGAAACAGGGAGTTTGTTTGTCACTTTGTGACCTTTCTAACTGGAAGTGCTGTAGAAGTACCTTGTGTCCGTGTTCACTGCTGAGCAAATATCTAACTCATGTACAGCTCACACTCTTGCTGTCTCATCATTCTTCAGATCAAAGTCATTCATTTGATGTAGGATGATTAGTTTATTTTGTGGTGCAACACTTTTGTTGTTGCTGGCTTAAAACATTTGAAGTTTTAAACAATTAAACCTCTGTTTACACACTCTTGTCTAAAATATCTTTCATGCCAATACTATCAACAATTGACCATTTTCAGACAGGTTTAGAAGTTCCTGTGAACAGTTTAGTTTAACATTTTATTATTACATGTGCACCCAAACCAAGCAGGATAATAGTCAACACTCCTAATTCTTTTGATTTGTCAGTAATGTGGTCACTTGTCATTGCCATTATAAGTTTGATGTCACAGAATTTATTGTTATTGTTTTACTGATTATCATGAATAATACATCAGCTGCTTACTTCTTACTTTATTTGTCACCCAACATTAGTGATATGTTCTCCTCAAAATGAATTAGTTTATATATGTTTTGCAAGCTTTGTTATAAATCAAGACGATCTCAAGATCCAGTGAGAGGTTGAGGATATTTTGCTTTAATAGGACACCCTGATTTTTTTATGATAGATTACAAGGTCAGGGTTCTGTAAAGGGCCCATAGACATCTTTCTAGAATTGCACAACACTGTAAACACAGCTTGGGGTGTAGACAACGAGACATAACACATTTAAATGTTGTCCCTATCAAGCCTTGCATTGGATGACATTATTGAGGTTTATCATGACATAAGTCATGCTGAATGAATTTGAAAAGAAAAAATGTGTGGTTTCTGGTCTCAGATCGCTAGCATCCGGGGAGGATTATTAGAGGAAGTAGGGTTTCTCCGTTGAATAGTGACATTGTGTGCTCCACCACTGTTTGTTGTTACAGAGGCTCCTTGTCTGTACCACAATAGATAACTGACGAAACGAGACAAGGAGCAAGACAATTCAAAATCCAAATCCTGCTTGTGATACTTGATACTTTATAGTTCTGTTTACTTTCATTGTTGATGGCTGCACACAGAACTTATGTACAGGAAAACATGATCCAACATAATGATGAAAAGAGTTAAAAATATTATGATATTATTAAAGATATTTCTTATTTTGCCCGTTGATATTTGTGACATAGTGCTCTTGTCTTTGGCTAGTTTGCCAGGGTTTATAATTTTCCTATGTGTAATGTTCAGTTTTGGATACTCAAGGGTATTATTTATGAATACCCCTATCTGTACTTATGCCCTGTTACAATACATGCTTGGTGGTAACCATGGTAACATTTCATCTTACAAATAGAAGCAATCATATCTATTTTTTTAGTTGTTATCCTAAGTAAATAAATGTGAATTTGGGACAATTACAAGCTCAGCCTAATGACTAACTAACACTTTTGACACTAAAATGCCAATTTTTCCAGTGATAGTGTGAGTATTGGGGCTTGCATGCCACTCAGCTTAGTGTCAAACTTTGGGGTCCATATTAATCATGGTTCAGTAACAACATGATGAACATACCTTGTCATGCCACAGATATTTCTAGGATAACACAAAAACCAATTTATGATATTTGGGGTCATTCTAAAGTGAAAATATTTTTGCCCATGTTAACCACCACAGTTGGTGATTCTTACATGTTTTGTTTCTACTTCCCTATCACTGTATCAATCTTTAGTGGTTCATGTCCATGTGAACACTTTGCCTGAAATATCAGGTTTAAACAAAATGTTAAAGGGAGGTCACCCAAAGCCTTCCTTTCTATTTCCCTCTGGGCATCTCAGGAAGCTCTGACACTAGTCCGATAGTAGTGAATAGCTTTCAGGAAAGTGGTGTTACTTGTAGCGAGGTTAGATCCCGGTTGTGGACTGAGGATACAGTTTTATCATTTGTTTCCTTGTAAATCCGAATTTGCAACACAAATCAGACTGTATATGAGAGTGAGACTACATTTGCTGTTAACGTTAGTTTAAAGTTTGAACTGTAATTGTGTCTTTTCAATCCTGTCAACTCAGTCCAAATAAGACTTGTTTTCAGAAACAAAGTCTGATGTTAAAATAAGAGTAATACTAGTATCATTTTTGGAAAAAATCTGTTTTACAGTTCCAAGGATAGCACTTGTTTCCAGATAAATGGGCAAGACTTTGCCTTCAAATGTTGTATTGAAAAATAGAAGTTTCGTCTCAGTCCTAAGAGAAACATGCTTCCATTTAATTATTCTCCATCAAAACATACAAGAGTGGGTATTGACCCAGATGATCAGCCAGCTGTTTCCACCAAACGCATATTGAGAACAACTCAGCATTCACTCGATAAATACTTTCAATTTATTTTTTTGCTCTTTTGACTTGTGCTTTGCAGAAACGGCAAAGAATTTCAGATTTTATTGTCCATATTTAAGCAGTACTAAAACAAGCATGTAGAAAACTGTGTTCCAAGTGGAATATGCTCTCTCAAAGCCCCTGGACCCGCTAACTCCCATCCTGCCTGGCCACCTTTCCGCTTTGAATGTAGCTATTTGTTTGGATCCAAATTAGGTATGTTCAAAGACTAAGCTTTAGTGTGACATGTGGCAGTACTTGTGCCTGTATGATTCACCTTTGATATATGATTCTTTTCTACTTCAGATAAAACCAGGTCATGGGTTTCCAGACCCGCTTTCGTAAGTATTTCAATACTCTTTTCTATTTCTATAAATTGAACTATTATATGCATCAATGTGTATGATATAGGTCTGTATAGCAAGTGTTGTTGCATTCAAATGCAGTTGATTTGAAGGGGTTGAGATGTATGTACTATGCTGGAGCAACCTCAATACACAGATGAGGGAGACCCTTGTTGCATGTACACTGAACCAACCTCAATACACAGATGGAGGGAGACCCTTGTTGCATGTACACTAAACCAACCTCAATACACAGATGAGAGAGACCTCTGTTGCATGTACACTGAACCAACCTCAATACACAGATAGAGGGAGACCCTTGTTGCATGTACACTGAACCAACCTCAATACACAGATGGAGGGAGACCCTTGTTGCATGTACACTGAACCGAATACACAGATGGAGAGACCGTACCTCAATACACAGATGGAGGGAGACCCTTGTTGCATGTACACTGAACCAACCTCAATACACAGATGGTTTGAAGGGGTTGAGATGTATGTACTATGCTGGACCAACCTCAATACACAGATGAGGGAGACCCTTGCTGCATGTACACTGAACCAACCTCAATACACAGATGGAGGGAGACCCTTGTTGCATGTACACTGAACCAACCTCAATACACAGATGAGAGAGACCTCTGTTGCATGTACACTGAACCAACCTCAATACACAGATGGAGGGAGACCCTTGTTGCATGTACACTGAACCAACCTCAATACACAGATGGAGGGAGACCCTTGTTGCATGTACACTGAACCAACCTCAATACACAGATGGAGGGAGACCCTTGTTGCATGTACACTGAACCAACCTCAATACACAGATGGAGGGAGACCCTTGTTGCATGTACACTGAACCAACCTCAATACACAGATGAGGGAGACCCTTGTTGCATGTACACTGAACCAACCTCAATACACAGATGAGGGAGACCCTTGTTGCATGTACACTGAACCAACCTCAATACACAGATGGAGGGAGACCCTTGTTGCATGTACACTGAACCAACCTCAATACACAGATGTAGGGAGACCCTTGTTGTATGTACACTGAACCAACCTCAATACACAGATGAGAGAGACCCTTGTTGCATGTACACTGAACCAACCTCAATACACAGATGAGAGAGCCCCAAATTGCATGTACACTGAACCAACCTCAATACATAGATGGAGGGAGACCATTGTTGCATGTACACTGAACCAACCTCAATACACAGATGGAGGGAGACCCTTGTTGCATGTACACTGAACCAACCTCAATACACAGATGTAGGGAAATTTTTGTTGCATGTATACTGAACCAACCTCAATACACAGATGAGGGAGACCCTTGTTGCATGTACACTGAACCAACCTCAATACACAGATGGAGGGAGACCCTTGTTGCATGTACACTGAACCAACCTCAATACACAGATGGAGGGAAACCCTTGTTGCATGTACACTGAACCAACCTCAATACACAGATGGAGGGAAACCCTTGTTGCATGTACACTGAATCAACCTCAATACACAGATGGAGGGAGACCCTTGTTGCATGTACACTGAACCAACCTCAATACACAGATAGAGGGAGACCCTTGTTGCATGTACACTGAACCAACCTCAATACACAGATGGAGGGAGACCCTTGTTCCATGTACACTGAACCGACCTCAATACACAGATGGAGGGAGACCCTTGTTGCATGTACACTGAACCAACCTCAATACACAGATGGAGGGAGACCCTTGTTGCATGTACACTGAACCAACCTCAATACACAGATGAGGGAGACCCTTTTTGCATGTACACTGAAGCAACCTCAATACACAGAGGAGGGAGACCCTTGTTGCATGTACACTGAACCAACCTCAATACACAGATGGAGGGAGACCCTTGTTGCATGTACACTGAACCAACCTCAATACACAGATGGAGGGAGACCCTTGTTGCATGTACACTGAACCAACCTCAATACACAGATGGAGGGAGACCCTTGTTGCATGTACACTGAACCAACCTCAATACACAGATGGAGGGAGACCCTTGTTGCATGTACACTGAACCAACCTCAATACACAGATGAGGGAGACCCTTTTTGCATGTACACTGAACCAACCTCAATACACAGATGGAGGGAGACCCTTGTTTCATGTACACTGAACCAACCTCAATACACAGATGAGGGAGACCCTTGTTGCATGTACACTGAACCAACCTCAATACACAGATGGAGGGAGACCCTTGTTGCATGTACACTGAACCAACCTCAATACACAGATGGAGGGAGACCCTTGTTGCATGTACACTGAACCAACCTCAATACACAGATGAGGGAGCCCCTTGTTGCATGTACACTGAACCAACCTCAATACATAGATGGAGGGAGACCCTTGTTGCATGTACACTGAACCAACCTCAATACACAGATGGAGGGAGACCCTTGTTGCATGTACACTGAACCAACCTCAATACACAGATGGAGGGAGACCCTTGTTGCATGTACACTGAACCAACCTCAATACACAGATGGAGGGAGACCCTTGTTGCATGTACACTGAACCAACCTCAATACACAGATGGAGGGAGACCCTTGTTGCATGTACACTGAACCAACCTCAATACACAGATGGAGGGAGACCCTTGTTGCATGTACACTGAACCAACCTCAATACACAGATGAGGGAGACCCTTGTTGCATGTACACTGAACCAACCTCAATACACAGATGAGGAGAGACCCTTGTTGCATGTACACTGAACCAACCTCAATACACAGATGGAGGGAGACCCTTGTTGCATGTACACTGAACCAACCTCAATACACAGATGGAGGGAGACCCTTGTTGCATGTACACTGAACCAACCTCAATACACAGATGAGAGGGAGACCCTTGTTGCATGTACACTGAACCAACCTCAATACACAGATGGAGGGAGACCCTTGTTGCATGTACACTGAACCAACCTCAATACACAGATGAGGGAGACCCTTTTTTGCATGTACACTGAACCAACCTCAATACACAGATGGAGGGAGACCCTTGTTGCATGTACACTGAACCAACCTCAATACACAGATGGAGAGACCCTTGTTGCATGTACACTGAACCAACCTCAATGTTGCATACACTGATGAAGGGAGACCCTTGTTGCATGTACACTGAACCAACCTCAATACACAGATGGAGGGAGACCCTTGTTGCATGTACACTGAACCAACCTCAATACACAGATGGAGGGAGACCCTTGTTGTACACTGTACAACTGAACCAACCTCAATACACAGATGAGGGAGACCCTTGTTGCATGTACACTGAACCAACCTCAATACACAGATGGAGGGAGACCCTTGTTGCATGTACACTGAACCAACCTCAATACACAGATGAGAGAGCCCCTTGTTGCATGTACACTGAACCAACCTCAATACATAGATGGAGGGAGACCCTTGTTGCATGTACACTGAACCAACCTCAATACACAGATGGAGGGAGACCCTTGTTGCATGTACACTGAACCAACCTCAATACACAGATGAGGGAGACCCTTGTTGCATGTACACTGAACCAACCTCAATACACAGATGGAGGGAGACCCTTGTTGCATGTACACTGAACCAACCTCAATACACAGATGAGGGAGACCCTTGTTGCATGTACACTGAACCAACCTCAATACACAGATGGAGGGAGACCCTTGTTGCATGTACACTGAACCAACCTCAATACACAGATGGAGGGAGACCCTTGTTGCATGTACACTGAACCAACCTCAATACACAGATGGAGGGAGACCCTTGTTGCATGTACACTGAACCAACCTCAATACACAGATGAGAGGGAGACCCTTGTTGCATGTACACTGAACCAACCTCAATACACAGATGGAGGGAGACCCTTGTTGCATGTACACTGAACCAACCTCAATACACAGATGGAGGGAGACCCTTGTTGCATGTACACTGAACCAACCTCAATACACAGATGGAGGGAGACCCTTGTTGCATGTACACTGAACCAACCTCAATACACAGATGGAGGGAGACCCTTGTTGCATGTACACTGAACCAACCTCAATACACAGATGGAGGGAGACCCTTGTTGCATGTACACTGAAGCAACCTCAATACACAGATGAGAGAGACCCTTGTTGCATGTACACTGAACCAACCTCAATACATAGATGGAGGGAGACCCTTGTTGCATGTACACTGAACCAACCTCAATACACATATGAAGGGAGACCCTTGTTGCATGTACACTGAACCAACCTCAATACACAGATGAGAGAGACCCCTGTTGCATGTACACTGAACCAACCTCAATACACAGATGGAGGGAGACCCTTGTTGCATGTACACTGAACCAACCTCAATACACAGATGAGAGAGACTCCTGTTGCATGTACACTGAACCGACCTCAATACACAGATGGAGGGAGACCCTTGTTGCATGTACACTGAACCGACCTCAATACACAGATGGAGGGAGACCCTTTTTCCATGTACACTGAACCAACCTCAATACACAGATGTAGGGAGATTCTTGTTGCATGTACACTGAACCAACCTCAATACACAGATGAGGGAGACCCTTGTTGCATGTACACTGAGCCAACCTCAATACACAGATGGAGGGAGACCTTTGTTGCATGTACACTGAACCAACCTCAATACACAGATGGAGGGAGACCCTTGTTGCATGTACACTGAACCAACCTCAATACACAGATGGAGGGAGACCCTTGTTGCATGTACACTGAACCAACCTCAATACACAGATGGAGGGAGACCCTTGTTGCATGTACACTGAACCAACCTCAATACACAGATGGAGGGAGACCCTTGTTGCATGTACACTGAACCAACCTCAATACACAGATGGAGAGAGACCCTTGTTGCATGTACACTGAACCAACCTCAATACACAGATGGAGGGAGACCCTTGTTGCATGTACACTGAACCAACCTCAATACACAGATGGAGGGAGACCCTTGTTGCATGTACACTGAACCAACCTCAATACACAGATGGAGGGAGACCCTTGTTGCATGTACACTGAACCAACCTCAATACACAGATGGAGGGAGACCCTTGTTGCATGTACACTGAAGCAACCTCAATACACAGATGAGAGAGACCCTTGTTGCATGTACACTGAACCAACCTCAATACACAGATGGAGGGAGACCCTTGTTGCATGTACACTGAACCAACCTCAATACACATATGGAGGGAGACCCTTGTTGCATGTACACTGAACCAACCTCAATACACAGATGAGAGAGACCCCTGTTACATGTACACTGAACCAACCTCAATACACAGATAGAGGGAGACCCTTGTTGCATGTACACTGAACCAACCTCAATACACAGATGAGAGAGACCCCTGTTGCATGTACACTGAACCAACCTCAATACACAGATGGAGGGAGACCCTTGTTGCATGTACACTGAACCAACCTCAATACACAGATGGAGGGAGACCCTTGTTGCATGTACACTGAAGCAACCTCAATACACAGATGAGGGAGACCCTTGTTGCATGTACACTGAACCAACCTCAATACATAGATGGAGGGAGACCCTTGTTGCATGTACACTGAACCAACCTCAATACACATATGGAGGGAGACCCTTGTTGCATGTACACTGAACCAACCTCAATACACAGATGAGAGAGACCCCTGTTACATGTACACTGAACCAACCTCAATACACAGATAGAGGGAGACCCTTGTTGCATGTACACTGAACCAACCTCAATACACAGATGAGAGAGACCCCTGTTGCATGTACACTGAACCGACCTCAATACACAGATGGAGGGAGACCCTTGTTGCATGTACACTGAACCGACCTCAATACACAGATGGAGGGAGACCCTTGTTGCATGTACACTGAACCAACCTCAATACACAGATGTAGGGAGATTCTTCTTGCATGTACACTGAACCAACCTCAATTCACAGATGGAGGGAGACCCAAGTTGCATGTACACTGAACCAACCTCAATACACAGATGAGAGAGACCTCTGTTGCATGTACACTGAACCAACCTCAATACACAGATGGAGAGAGACCCTTGTTGCATGTACACTGAACCAACCTCAATACACAGATGGGGGAGGCCCTTGTTGCATGTACACTGAACCAACCTCAATACACAGATTAAGATGATTTGACTGAAGTCCTGTTTGCAACAGTCATGCAGAAAGTCTTCTTGGGGGGAATTCCATGAACTCCATATCCTTTTGGAGTAGGTTTGGTCTGTGGTAGCCTGTGAGCAAGTTAATGACCTTGGCCTTCTTTGTTGTTGCCTGTGATGGCCTGTGTACAGCTGGTGTAGCAGTGTCATGCTTCAGGGAGCCTACAGAGGCAATACATTGTCTCACCAGTCTCCGTTCCACCTACAGACCATACCGCATACATTGTGTGTATACCCCCATTGTCATCCCCCCATCATGGATACACACGAACTCTATGTCCCTGACCTACTTCTAGACCAATCTGTATGTAATCTATATACACTCATGCTATGTTAATAAGTTTACACGATAGTCCATTAATTACAGAAACATTTATGTAAAATTCAAAGTGTATCATTTTCTTAGTAACTATTGTCAAAAAGGTTGTTATTTTCTTGATGTTTGAACAAAGCCTGTTCTTTCAGTGTTTGATGTGCTGGTCCTTTTGACTACTGACAAACTGGTCAGTTTCCAACACAGTTCTCAGTGCTTTGTCTCTGGCAGCAGACTAAATTTGTGTATGATCTTAATTAGAGTCAATGTCATTCTCACTTTCTTCGTTCATGGTTTGTTTGTCAAGTTGGTTCAGCAGTCGGTGTATACAGGAACATATATCATTGTGGACTACTTCTTGTTGCTGAGAGGGTCCATGATGGCTGTGGTAGGGAGAGTATGACAGATCAATGATAATAGACAACCTGCTGCCTGACAGGAATCTGTTTGCTCACCCCAGTAGCTAATGGAGCCTGTCACGCCCCACTGCACAGACACATGTATGGTCAATGCCTCCCTGACCTGGGTTTGACCACTACAGTGCTATCTCACCAATGTTACAATTGTGTTGAATTGACCAAATAGACCATCTGGGGTGAGTGAGACTGAAACTGATGAATTCATTTATATCAGGTCATGCACTTTGTCCACTTTTTTCAACTTGGTACTGGTTTCTGATTCCACCATAGTTTATATGGTGTGAGTTCACTATACACAGCACAACACAAGGCACAGCACAACACAAGGCAAAGCATTTGCAATGCACAAAACAATAGATGACTCAACTTTTTTAATATTATTATTGGATATTTATATAGCGCACATATCCACGCACTAGTGCATGCTCAAGGCACTGGTATTTTTCCTCCATCATTGGATGTCAATCTCAACGGCACATATTATTATTAATCTCAGCTCCCTGGGGATCATACAACTCTTGCTGCCACAAGGCGTACAAAGTTATTGCGGCTTTCCCATCCTTATGAGGTACCCATTCACAGCTGGGTGGACTGGGACACATAGTCAGAGTACTTTGTCCAAGTTTACTGCACGTTGCTGTACCCGCAACTAGCTGTTTGAACATATTCATGTGGCCATCATCTGGTCATATACCAACGGATTTGTGGGTTCTTTTAAGTGCACAGGGTTGTGTACTGTACACTAGGCGTTGTGACAACACTGAAAGAGTCTGCACACAAAGGTGACTCCAAGGTTTTTTACACCCGGTCACAGGTGGGCTCGATCCCGGCACCTCATGCTTGCAGGATTACTAGCCTGGCACCTTAGCCAGCTCGCCCACCACGCCCCAACTTTTATAATACACATTATGGTGTATGGCACCACATTAACTACACATCATGACACAAGGCACAACATAACACAAAAGTTAAAATACACAAAAATGTTATGATACACAAAAACAATATAATAAAGTACACAAGGCACAACATGAAACATTACACCACATGATCAAAGGCACAACATGAAACATTACACCACATGATAAGAGGCACAACATGAAACATTACACCACATGATCAAAGACACAGCATGAAACATAACACCACATGATCAAAGACACAACATGAAACATTACACCATGTGATAAAGGCACAACATGAAACATTACACAACATGGCAAAAGACACAACCTGAACATTACACTTCATGATCAAAGGCACAACATGAAACATTACACCACATGATCAAAGACACAATATGAAACTTTACACCACATGATCAAAGACACAACATGAAACATTACATCACATGATAAAGGCACAACATGAAACATTACACTACATGATCAAAGGCACAACATGAACATTACACTACATGATCAAAGGCACAACATGAACATTACACTACATGATCAAAGACACAACATGAAACTTTACACCACATGATCAAAGACACAACATGAAACATTACATCACATGATAAAGGCACAACATGAAACATTACACCACATGGCAAAAGACACAACATGAACATTACACTACATGATCAAAGGCACAACATGAAACATTACACCACATGATAAAAGGCACAACATGAACATTACATCACATGATAAAGGCACAACATGAAACATTACATGATCAAAGGCACAACATGAACATTACACCACATGATAAAAGACACAACATGAAACAATACACCACATGATAAAAGACACAACATGAACATTACACTACATGATCAAAGGCACAACATGAACATTACACCACATGATAAAAGACACAACATGAAACAATACACCACATGATAAAGGCACAACATGAACATTACATCACATGATAAAGGCACAACATGAAACATTACACTACATGATAAAGACACAACATGAAACATTACACCACATGATAAAGGCACAACATGAAACATTACACTACATGATCAAAGGCACAACATGAAACATTACACCACATGATAAAAGGCACAACATAAACATTACATCACATGATAAAGGCACAACATGAAACATTACACTACATGATCAAAGGCACAACATGAAACAATACACCACATGATAAAGGCACAACATGAACATTACATCACATGATAAAGGCACAACATGAAACATTACACCACATGATAAAGGCACAACATGAACATTACATCACATGATAAAGGCGCAACATGAACATTACATCACATGATAAAGGCACAACATGAAACATTACACTACATGATCAAAGGCACAACATGAACATTACATCACATGATAAAGGCACAACATGAAACATTACATGATCAAAGGCACAACATGAACATTACACTACATGATCAAAGACACAACATGAACATTACACTACATGATCAAAGGCACAACATGAACATTACACCACATGATAAAAGACACAACATGAAACAATACACCACATGATAAAGGCACAACATGAAACATTACATCACATGATAAAGGCACAACATGAAACATTACATGATCAAAGGCACAACATGAAACAATACACCACATGATAAAGGCTGAACATGAACATTACATCACATGATAAAGGCAATAACATGAAACATTACATGATCAAAGGCACAAACATGAACATTACACTACATGATCAAAGACACAAACATGAACATTGGTACACATGATCAAAGGCACAACATGAACATTACACCACATGATAAAGACACAACATGAAACAATACACCACATGATAAAGGCACAACATGAACATTACATCACATGATAAAGGCACAACATGAAACATTACACTACATGATAAAGACACAACATGAAACATTACACCACATGATAAAGGCACAACATGAAACATTACACTACATGATCAAAGGCACAACATGAAACATTACACCACATGATAAAAGGCACAACATGAACATTACATCATGATAAAGGCACAACATGAAACATTACACTACATGATCAAAGGCACAACATGAAACAATACACCACATGATAAAGGCACAACATGAACATTACATCACATGATAAAGGCACAACATGAAACATTACACCACATGATAAAGGCACAACATGAACATTACATCACATGATAAAGGCGCAACATGAACATTACATCACATGATAAAGGCACAACATGAAACATTACATTACATGATCAAAGGCACAACATGAAACAATACACCACATGATAAAGGCACAACATGAACATTACATCACATGATAAAGGCACAACATGAAACATTACACCACATGATAAAAGGCACAACGTGAACATTACATCACATGATAAAGGCACAACATGAAACAATACACCACATGATAAAGGCACAACATGAACATTACATCACATGATAAAGGCACAACATGAAACATTACACCACATGATAAAGGCACAACATGAACATTACATCACATGATAAAGGCACAACATGAAACATTACACTACATGATCAAAGGCACAACATGAACATTACACCACATGATAAAAGGCACAACATAAACATTACACCATGTGATAAGAGGCACAACATGAAACATTACACTACATGATCAAAGGCATGATCAAAGGCACAACATGAACATTACACCACATGATATAAGGCACAACATAAACATTACACCATGTGATAAGAGGCACAACATAAACATTACACCATGTGATAAGAGGCACAACATGAAACATTACACTACATGTGATAAAAGGCACAACATGAAACATTACACCATGTGATAAGAGGCACAACATGAAACATTACACCATGTGATAAGAGGCACAACATGAAACATTACACCATGTGATAAAAGGCACAACATGAACATTACACTACATGATCAAAGGCACAACATGAAACATTACACCACATGATCAAAGGCACAACATAAACATTACACCACATGATAAAGGCACAACATAAACATTACACCATGTGATGAGGGCACAACATGAAACATTACTCAACGTGATATAGGCACAACATGAAACATTACACCACATGATAAAAGGCACAACATGAAACATTACACCACATGATCAAAGGCACAACATGAAACATTACATCACATGATAAAGGCACAACATGAAACATTACACTACATGATCAAAGGCACAACATAAACATTACACTACATGATAAAGGCACAACATGAACATTACATCACATGATAAAGGCACAACATGAAACATTACACCATGTGATGAGGCACAACATGAAACATTACATCACATGATAAAGGCACAACATGAACATTACACTACATGATAAAGGCACAACATGAACATTACATCACATGATCAAAGGCACAACATGAAACATTACATCACATGATAAAAGGCACAACATAAACATTACACTACATGATCAAAGGCACAACATAAACATTACACCATGTGATAAGAGGCACAACATGAAACATTACACCACATGATAAAAGGCACAACACTGAAAAATACTCGACGTAACGTCAAAGCACAACATTAGACAAAAGTGCTGCCTAAAAATATCGATAATAGGAAATATCGTCTTTGGGAAATATTTTTAATGATCATTGATATGAAAATCATAGCATCGTTAATATCATACCTAAACTTTTGTGAATAAAACGTATTAACTCACACAACACACAAAGTTAGGTGTTAATTCATGGGCTGCTTCTACATTATGATCGCAACACTGTTTTGTTAGTCATCCATGCTTTGATGTGTCAGCACTCACAACTGATACTTTCAGACATTTTTGGTGGTTTTGCTCAAAGTTACTTTTCCGATATTTATCAATATATCCATTATGTATTATACAACATGGCATAACCAGGTGCAGCATTAAACAATGCACAACACAACTACAGTAAACAATACACAATCCAGAATGACACAAGGCACAACATTGAATGACACACACCACGACTGATGAAGTAGGTCAGGTGCCAGTATTTTTATGTGCTGTGGGTTCGGTGAACCGTAAATTATCAAATGAATGGAATCATTCCACAACAATAAGCATTACACATGGAGCAATGTAGAGCAATACTTCACAGTAAACAGAGCACATAAACAGGACATATTGTTTCACAGAGTATCAGTACACTGGCAGCGTGTGGGTCACATACATGTATTTCATGTCCTCTGTATTGTATGTAAAGGGACTATTGATAATAGCTTTCAGGGTTATCAGTGTTACTGGCCAAAGTTTGCCAATAGATTGTGCTCTGTGTAAGATATCAGCTATCTGTAGCCCAGGGCTGTTCTGATTGGACACAGGGAAACAGATATGATCACTGGGTTATCGTGGGATACACAGTCGTAATCAAGAGGAAAAACTTGTTAGACCTGCTGTAGTTTATTTAGTGATACCAGATATGTGAAGACAGGTTGCCTTCCTATAAAACTACTTATACTGTGTATCAGCTACACAGGGCTACTGTCAACCCTTCAGTCTGTGTATCAGCTACACAAGGCTACTGTCAACCCTTCAGTCTGTGTATCAGATACACAGGGCTACTGTCAACCCATCAGTCTGTGCATCGGCTACACAGGGCTACTGTCAACCCTTCAGTCTGTTTATCAGCTACACAAGGCTACTGTCAACCCTTCAGTCTGTGTATCAGCTACACAAGGCTACTGTCAACCCTTCAGTCTGTGTATCAGCTACACAAGGCTACTGTCAACCCTTCAGTCTGTGTATCAGCTACACAGGGCTACTGTCAACCCTTCAGTCTGTGTATCTGCCACTCAGGGCTACTGTCAACCCTTCAGTCTGTGTATCAGCTACACAGGGCTACTGTCAACCCTTAAGTCTGTGTATCAGCTACACGGGGCTACTGTCAACCCTTCAGTCTGTGTATCGGCTACACGGGGCTACTGTCAACCCTTAAGTCTGTGTATCAGCTACACAAGGCTACTGTCAACCCTTAAGTCTGTGTATCAGCTACACAGGGCTACTGTCAACCCTTCAGTCTGTGTATCAGCTACACAAGGCTACTGTCAACCCTTCAGCCTGTGCATCGGCTACACAGGGCAACTGTCAACCCTTCAGTCTGTGTATCAGCTACACAAGGCTACTGTCAACCCTTCAGTCTGTGTATCAGATACACAGGGCAACTGTCAACCCATCAGTCTGTGCATCGGCTACACAGGGCTACTGTCAACCCTTCAGTCTGTGTATCAGCTACACAGGGCTACTGTCAACCCTTCAGTCTGTGTATCAGCTACACAGGGCTACTGTCAACCCTTCAGTCTGTGTATCAGCTACACAAGGCTACTACCAAGCCTTCAGTCTATGTATCAGCTACACAGGGCTACTGTTAACCCTTCAGTCTGTGTATCATCTACACAAGGCTACTGTCAACCCATCAGTCTATGTATCAGATACACAGGGCTACTGTCAACCCTTCAGTCTGTGTATCAGCTACACAGGGCTACTGTCAACCCTTCAGTCTGTGTATCAGCTACACAGGGCTACTGTCAACCCTTCAGTCTGTGTATCAGCTACACAGGGCTACTGTCAACCCTTCAGTCTGTGTATCAGCTACACACAGGCTACTGTCAACCCATCAGTCTGTGCATCGGCTACACAGGGCTACTGTCAACCCTTCAGTCTGTGTATCAGCTACACAAGGCTACTGTCAACCCTTCAGTCTGTGTATCAGCTACACAGGGCTACTGTCAACCCATCAGTCTGTGCATCGGCTACACAGGGCTACTGTCAACCCTTCAGTCTGTGTATCAGCTACACAGGGCTACTGTCAACCCATCAGTCTGTGCATCGGCTACACAGGGCTACTGTCAACCCTTCAGTCTGTGTATCAGCTACACAAGGCTACTGTCAACCCTTCAGTCTGTGTATCAGCTACACAGGGCTACTGTCAACCCATCAGTCTGTGCATCGGCTACACAGGGCTACTGTCAACCCTTCAGTCTGTGTATCTGCCACTCAGGGCTACTGTCAACCCTTCAGTCTGTGTATCAGCTACACGGGGCTACTGTCAACCCTTCAGTCTGTGTATCGGCTACACTGGGCTACTGTCAACCCATCAGTCTGTGCATTGGCTCCACAGGGCTACTGTCAACTGTCAGTCAGGGTTACTATCAGCCCTCTCCCCAATCACTGCAGCTAACCTACCTGCTGATGTCATTTCACAGCTGACAGCGGGACACCTGATACCTGGTAAAATTCAATGTTCAACATTGACACTATTACATACCAGATTGTCTTTCTCCAATAACTCTGGGCAGTGGATCAATGCATGACATTGATACTGCTACATGGCAATGATCTTTGTCCATTGTGACTACCTTCATAGTATACCAGACAGAGCTTCTGCCTGAAGGGAGGAAGGTTGGCAGTTTGATCCTTCGATGAGTTCTACCACAGGACTTTGAAATATAGTAACTTATGTTTTTCTGCCTGGCATGGTATCTCAGTGAACTGGCACTATCACACCAACATAGGTATATTGAAGTGCCTTAACCTTTAGTGTGAAATGAAACTCCATATCAATAGCAGTGGAACGGGCTATCAACATACAGCATTGTTTATTATGTGTATCAATTTTTTAACAGCTTTTGTACTATCTGTATATTCAGTTTGAAGAGGGAATATGCATGTTAAGAGCCACGCATAAGTTCTGACAGTTCACCATGGAGATGTTAGTTGAACCTGGAGTAGGGCGACGTGAAGCAGCGACGTGATCGAGATCATCTTTCATCTGACGGGAAAACACTTACATGTGATTTTCATACTTGCCACAAACAAATTACCACAAATGTAAAATAGGGTTTCTTTTCTCAGATGACAACAGATAACAGGAGTGCATTTGGTAATTACTGTTTGTTGCCTTTAACAGTTCCTATCTCTGTTTCCAGGCCTACCAAAGAAAACTTTCCCACTGCAGAAAAATGCAGAAAAGAGCACATTAATCGTGGAAATAGCAACATCAACATAATACCTTGCTACTGAAACAGTAAAAACGGCACGAAAAGACTATGAAACTGCAACATTTTTATATCAGCGAACTTAGACCTCTATTGTGCATGCGCATTGCGATCCGCTCCTTTCCAATTTCCGAGCAACCGTGAATCACCTTGCGTAGAAAAAGTATTAAATATGTCGAAATGATTGCTGTCAATCATTTCATATGAATGGAAAGAAAACTAAACAAGTGTGACTGACTGACTGACCGAGTTTGGTTTTACGCTGCTTTTAGCAATATTCCATCAACATCACGGCGGGGGGCACCAGAAATGGGCTTCACACATTGTACCCATGTGGGGATTCGAACCCGGGTCTTCGGCGTGACGAGCCAACGCTTTAACCACTAGGCTACCCCACCGCCCCTAAACAAGTGTGAACACAAGTATCATGATGATAAGTGCCAAATAACGCAACAGAAATACTTAAAAAGGGAATGTAACTTTTGTCCAAGCTGGAATGTCAACATGCGGTTGAGACTCCCTCTTCCATGTGCGCATGCGCAAAATTGAAGTTGCAGGCTCTTCATTTTTTATGCAGTTTGAGCTATTTAAAGTTTGTCGTTTTTACTGTTTCAGTAGCGAGGTTTTATGTTTATGTTGCTATTTCCACGATTAATGTGGGCTTTTCTGTGTTTTTCTGCACAGTGGGAATGTTTTCTTTGGTAGGCCTGGTTTCTCCTCCACTGTCAGCTTGGACTTTATGCTAGGGGTTACACTCCAGAACACAGTCACATAGCCATCCAACAAGTGTCACATAGCCATCCAACAAGTGTCACATAACCATCCAACAAGTGTCACATAACCATCCAACAAGTGTCACATAACCATCCAACAAGTGTCACATAACCATCCAACAAGTGTCACATAACCATCCAACAAGTGTCACATAACCATCCAACAAGTGTCACATAACCATCCAACAAGTGTCACATAACCATCCAACAAGTGTCACATAACCATCCAACAAGTGTCACATAACCATCCAACAAGTGTCACATAGCCATACAACAAGTGTCACACAAGGCAAGGGTACAGAAGAGTAAGTTGGGAGAGATTTAATATGGATCTAAACTTGTTTTATCATGCACAGTTATGTCATATGTTAACTTATCAAATTGTGAACTTAGCATGAGTAGTTAATTAATTAGGCTTTGTTTTACACCTCAGAACAATCATGATTGTATGTACAGTTCAGCGTACGTCTCTCTTGGTTGTATGCAAGATAAGTCAGTTTTGTCTTACAATAGATGTTACCACCCCATCCATGAGTAGGTATGAGCAGCAGTTAGTCTGGATGTGGCCTTGTCAAGCAGGAGTTACCATCAGATGTGTATAGCGCGTGTTATATAACGTTCTCATTCCTCTTGTTGGGAAGGTGGGATTGCCTAATGGTTAACTGTTTGCACATCACGTGGAAGACCCGCGTTTGAGTACCCCCATGGGTACAATGTATGAAGCCCATTTCTGGTGTCCCCTGCCGTGTTATTGCTGGAATATTTCTAAAAGCAGTGTTGAACTAAACTCACTCACTCACTGATTCATCTTGTATTGGGCAGCCTGGTGGTAAGACTTGTTGCCCAAAGCTCCAGTTCAAATGGGTACTATTATGCATGGGGCCCATTTCTGATAGCAATGTTGTTGCTGGAATAAAGCTAATTCTGATATGAAACTAAAAGTCACTTATCACGGAGTCTGTGCATTTCATCAGAACCAAGTAATCTCTGTGATTCTGGGTCACCATGCATCCACCAACACCCATGAGTGTCCTCAGAACCAAGTTATCTAACACTGATTGTGGGTCACACTATGTCCAGAATGCCTCCCAGTCTCCACAGGGCCAAGTAACCTCACAGGGATTGTGGGTCACACTATATCCGGAGTGCCTCCCAGTGCCCACAGGGCCAAGTAACCTCACAGGGATTGTGGGTCACAGTATATCCGGAGTGCCTCCCAGTCTCCACAGGGCCAAGTAACCTCACAGGGATTGTGGGTCACACTATATCCGGAGTGCCTCCAAGTGCCCACAGGGCCAAGTAACCTCACAGGGATTGTGGGTCACACTATATCCGGAGTGCCTCCCAGTGCCCACAGGGCCAAGTAACCTCACAGGGATTGTGGGTCACACTATATCCGGAGTGCCTCCCAGTGCCCACAGGGCCAAGTAACCTCACAGGGATTGTGGGTCACACTATATCCGGAGTGCCTCCCAGTCTCCACAGGGCCAAGTAACCTCAGGGATTGTGGGTCACACTATATCCGGAGTGCCTCCCAGTGCCCACAGGGCCAAGTAACCTCACAGGGATTGTGGGTCACACTATATCCGGAGTGCCTCCCAGTCTCCACAGGGCCAAGTAACCTCACAGGGATTGTGGGTCACAGTATATCCGGAGTGCCTCCCAGTGCCCACAGGGCCAAGTAACCTCACAGGGATTCTGGGTCACAGTATGTCTGGAGTGCCTCCCATTCTCCACAGGGCCAAGTAACCTCACCGGGATTCTGGGTCACAGTATATCCGGAGTGCCTCCCAGTGCCCACAGGGCCAAGTAACCTCACACGGATTGGAGGTCACAATATGTCCCCAGTACCCCGAGCGTCTCCAGAACCAAGAATTCTCACAGGGATTGGAGGTCACAATATGTCCCCAGTACCCCGAGTGTCCCTAGGACCAAGTATTGTCACAGGGATTGGAGGTCACAATATGTCCCCAGTACCCCGAGTGTCTCCAGAACCAAGTATTGTCACAGGGATTGGAGGTCACAATATGTCCCCAGTACCCCGAGTGTCTCCAGAACCAAGTATTGTCACAGGGATTGGAGGTCACAATATGTCCACAGTACCACGAGTGTCCCTAGGACCAAGTATTCTCACAGGGATTGGAGGTCACAATATGTCCCCTGTACCCCGAGTGTCTCCAGAACCAAGTATTCTCACAGGGATTGGAGGTCACAATATGTCCCCAGTACCCCGAGTGTCTCCAGAACCAAGCATTCTCACAGGGATTGGAGTTCACAATATGTCCCCAGTACCCCGAGTGTCCCTAGGACCAAGTATTGTCACAGGGATTGGAGGTCACAATATGTCCCCAGTACCCCGAGTGTCCCTAGGACCAAGTATTGTCACAGGGATTGGAGGTCACAATATGTCCCCAGTACCCCGAGTGTCTCCAGAACCAAGTATTCTCACAGGGATTGGAGTTCACAATATGTCCCCAGTACCCCGAGTGTCCCTAGGACCAAGTATTGTCACAGGGATTGGAGGTCACAATATGTCCCCAGTACCCCGAGTGTCCCTAGGACCAAGTATTGTCACAGGGATTGGAGGTCACAATATGTCCCCAGTACCCCGAGTGTCCCCAGAACCCAAGTATTGTCACAGGGATTGGAGGTCACAATATGTCCCCAGTACCCCGAGTGTCCCTAGGACCAAGTACCCACGTCATGTACACTGGTCTGATGATATACCTACGTCATGTACACTGTTCCTATGATGTACCTACGTCATGTACACTGTTCTGATGATGTACCTACGTCATGTACACTGTTCTGATGATGTACCTACATCATGTACACTGTTCTGATGATGTACCTACGTCATGTACACTGTTCTGATGATGTACCTACGTCATGTACACTGGTCTGATGGATATACCTACGTCATGTACACTGTTCTGATGATGTACCTACGTCATGTACACTGTTCTGATGATGTACCTACGTCATGTACACTGTTCTGATGATGTACCTACGTCATGTACACTGTTCTGATGATGTACCTACGTCATGTACACTGTTCTGATGATGTTGGGTGCTTAGTTATGTTCTAGCTTTTTGTGAAGTGAATGTCAATTGATAATACTGCGAACTTGCTCACACTTTGAAACATACTTGGTAATTTTAGACTTTTTAATTGCACCAACTTGTTACAGAATGCCTCTTTTTACATTAGTGTTGGTTTCCTCTTCAGTTTGTTAAACAATGCATGTAGACATTGACCAACTGTGATGTACTTTAGGTGGGATCCGACAGGAAACTGTAGGCAGTTGGTGTGAGCCCTGTTTATCTCTCCATTGTTTGACGGGGAGTGAAAGTGGCCAGCTTCCTGGAACACAAATCTTCATCGTTTTTAAATACTCATATTTTTCTCATGTCCTATTTGTGATTGTGTCAATTATTATTAGAGATAACTGATATGATGGATTAAGTTGCCATAGTTACAATGATATTCAAACAAGAAATGTGTACTTTTCCAACCCAGATGATAGAGTATCAAACTTTGTATAGGAATGATCTGCTATCAGTTTTCTGACAAGAATTTGAATAAGAGGGGTTAGAGGTTATTCTGCATGAAAATATGAGGTCATTTTAAAACCTTATCGTCCACACTCATCTTAAACTGAAATCCCAGTGTTAGCAACACATACAATGTCATGATGGCGTCCTCCTCACATGTAATGTTGTGAGTTGTAGCACCATCGTCCCATTCCATGTAGTGTGTGTCAACAGCTTGTTCAGGATAATGCGTATTACCATTGTGGGTTGAACTGAAAGCACTTGTAACCATGTGGAGGATTCTGTATTACATACCTCCGGGAGGATTATATATCAACCAGACTCGGCTTACGTAGTCTCAGGTGACATTAAAACACTTTGAAGGACTTACTCATGTTGATATACTTTTAACTTTTTGACAAGTCTGTCGCCATGCAACATACAAACCTAACCTGTCTAGAGTCGTTTAACTTGTAGATTCTTACAGTAGACTTCAAAGAAGTAATTTATACTGTGAAATTTCATAAACAAGCCACAGTGAGTATCGTGTCCCTTATCTAGGATATCAAAAGTTACTTTGTACATCATTTCTGTGGTACTTTTGAATCTACCTCAGCAAGTGATTGGTTCTGTTGTCTTTAATATGTTTGTTGCACTGTACACATTATGCCATCTCTGTGAACACATTTACATGGTTGTTGGTCTATCGTCTTGGATAACTATCTCAACAAGATAGTTGTGACATCTCTGAATGCCTGCACACTCTATTTATAGACTCAGACCCATTTGTGGTAGTATATACGCTTAATATACGATGGCTCATTTTTAGAACAGAACCAGAATGTCAATGACTTTATTAACCTGTGACTTCAGTCCTTGAGACAATCATCAGTCCTAGATTATCTTCACCAGACCAGACACTGGGGGTGGAAAGAGCGTGGTTACTGAGCCTAGTGGTTAAAGGGTTTGTTCGTCAGGCCTGAAGGCCCGGGTTTGATTCCTGACAACGTGTGAAGCTCATTTCTGGTGTCCCCTGTCATGATATTGCTGGAATATTGCTAAATAGCGACGTAAAACCATACTCATTCACTCACATCGCTGAAACATCACTGATGGCTTGGGCAATTGAACACAATCAGATGGATGCGTTCTTGATACGTTCCAGTATAACAGTATCTAGGAAACCCAAGGCTCAGACCACACCAGTATGAGTTGAACCATTTGATCAAGGAGTATCAACAGTCAGTATTTGCCAATAAAAACGTATTTCAATTTCAGCTTTTAGCATCATTAACCTTGAGTTACCATTGATCATTTTCAAATTCTTTTAAACATGGCTTAATATGCTTCCAATTAAAAACATAAATATTTACTTTTGCTGTTTTTACTTATTGTCACATGGTAGTTTAAGTTAAATGAAAGGCAAAGAATAATGGTGACATGTTTTCACCTTGCCCACCTCTAACGCTAGAAGGAAAAAAACTCAATTTGAATCTATTATACCTGCCAGTACTGAAGCCAGTATTAGTTAATGCAGAAGTTGTCAGGCTTGTTGAGTGCACACACCTGTTTTTCAAGCTTTAAGTACAGTTGTTGCAGGGATCTTCCTGGGTTGACACCACAGTAGACCACAACACACACAGTGTCATGTGGCCGGGCTGCTTGGCGACAATGTCTTATAGATCATATACTTCCATGAGTCTCGGTCAGCAGGCTACTGACGGTGTAAAATCTTTAATATTCTGTTACTATTTTACTTTCACCTACAATAAATAGCTGTTTTGATTATACGGGTGATGTTTGCCCTGAACACTATATTGCATGTGTATCTTTTTATAGAGCACACATCAATAGTTTTCAATATTAACAAGTTTCACTCTGATATCAGTCGATCTGACGATCCCCCTCCATTGAGGAGGGTAGTGTTTATATAGCTTATAGAGTGAGAGAGTTGTAAACCAACAAGGACTGGTGTCCATGCTGTGTCTATCCTGTGTCTATCCTGTGTCTCAACTGTGTCTATATTGTCAGTGTTGGGAGACACCAATGTGCAAATTGTTTTGTATAGATTGATTTACCCTTGCTGTAACGACTTATTGATTCAGTGCCTGGCGTGAGGATAGGCGACCCGACCCATTTTCATTCTGCTGTGGTGCTAGTCTTATCATTCCTTGACATCAATAAGTTGCCGTAGCGTGTCAACTGCGCACATTCACACAAGTGCAGCACAAGTCTTGACAGGTATCTCTGTGGACCAATCAGCTGCCTTATATAAGACTGGTTCTTGACACGTTTCTCTCAACCTACTGGTCAGTCTGTAGGTCATTATCGAGAGTGCAATCAGCGGTATTTATAACCACTGATTGTCTCCCGTGATTGACCACTAAGTGGTTGATACACGCCATCAGTCAGAGTAACTACTCCAATGGAACCCCAGCAGATTGATACAATATGGCTGTGGTGGTAATTCAATTTACGACATGACTAGTGATTAGCAGCCAGTAGGCATATCTGTCTACAGATAGTGTTATATATACATGATATAGCCCACTGGACTGCACACTACTGCTTGATGTCAGACAAAGAGGTGCATCAGGCAGGGATGCAGTTCCATTCAATGATCTTGGTTACTGCATCATATGTGCCGGTGATTTCCTTCGGATAGTGTTCTATACATGTCATAGCCCACTGAAATGCACACTAGTGCTTCACTTAGATGTCAGACAAAGAGGTGCATCAGGCAGGGATGCAGTTCCATTCAATGATCTTGGTTACTGCATCATATGTACCGGTTTTCATGGCATAGCGGATAGTGTTCTATACATGTCATAGCCCACTGAAATGCACACTAGTGCTTCACTTAGATGTCAGACAAAGAGGTGCATCAGGCAGGGATGCAGTTCCATTCAATGATCTTGGTTACTGCATCATATGTACCGGTGATTTCTTTCGGATAGTGTTCTATACATGGCATAGCCCACTGAAATGCACACTAGTGCTTCACTTAGATGTCAGACAAAGAGGTGCATCGGGCAGGGATGCAGTTCCATTCAATGATCTGAATAACTGCATCATATATACCAGTTATCTCCATTACTGTAGCTGAGATACCCCCAGCCTTTTGTCATTATATTATGTTGCTGGATCAGATGGACTGAGGCCAACAATCATACACATCACAAATGTCCTTCCTGATAGTTTGATATTCCTGTTTACCTGAGCTGTGGATATCAGTGACCATGAAATTTTCCAAAGTGTGACAAATACCTATCAGTTTCTTTTAAAGAGGGCTTTCTGTTAGTGCCATCAGTATGTTTTCTACAGCTCTTCCAACCAGGGCCACCCCTGTGTGCTATCAGTATCTGTTGGTCTTATTTTCCCCATATATGATGCTGGCTTGGTCAATAATGTCCCATCATTGAGGGTTTCACACAGGTGGTTAATGTCTCTTTGACGTGACTGTACAAGCGTGGATAGACACACTCATGTAACATGGCATCATTCAGATGTGACTCTTTGCCGTGACTGTACAAGCGTGGATAGACACACTCATGTAACATGGCATCATTCCGATGTGACTCTTTGACGTGGCTGTACAAGCGTGGATAGACACACTCATGTAACATGGCATCGTTCAGATGTGACTCTTTGACGTGGCTGTACAAGCGTGGATAGACACACTCATGTAACATGGCATCGTTCAGATGTGACTCTTTGACGTGACTGTACAAGCGTGGATAGACACACTCATGTAACATGGCATCGTTCAGATGTGACTCTTTGGCGTGACTGTACAAGCGTGGATAGACACACTCATGTAACATGGCATCATTCAGATGTGACTCTTTGGCGTGACTGTACAAGCGTGACTGATAGATAGACACACTCATGTAACATGGCATCATTCAGATGTGACTCTTTGGCGTGACTGTACAAGCGTGGATAGACACACTCATGTAACATACAAGCGTGGCATCATTCAGATGTGACTCTTTGGCGTGACTGTACAAGCGTGGATAGACACACTCATGTAACATGGCATCATTCAGATGTGACTCTTTGACGTGACTGACTCTTTGGCGTGACTGTACAAGCGTGGATAGACACACTCATGTAACATGGCATCATTCAGATGTGACTCTTTGGCGTGACTGTACAAGCGTGGATAGACACACTCATGTAACATGGCATCGTTCAGATGTGACTCTTTGGCGTGACTGTACAAGCGTGGATAGACACACTCATGTAACATGGCATCATTCAGATGTGACTCTTTGACGTGACTGTACAAGCGTGGATAGACACACTCATGTAACATGGCATCATTCAGATGTGACTCTTTGACGTGACTGTACAAGCGTGGATAGACACACTCATGTAACATGGCATCATTCAGATGTGACGTGGCAGAGGATGCAGATTGAAGAGTAGCATACCACATTAACACACTTCTTAAACTTACATTGCTTGTATTGTGTCCATACATATTGAAAAAGAATATTTGTAAAGAATTCTTTGCATTAGCTTCCATGTTTGACACGTAAAATATCCGTCAACTCTGCTTGAATTTGATCCCTTTCACTGCTTCTATGTGCTGGCCTAATTACCAGTCTAATTACCTGCCTGCTGTCGGTGTTGACAGAAGCCCTGTAAGTAGAGAGGCACAGGACAGGATGTGTCACAGAGTTAGATAGACATAGGACAGGATGTGTCAGAGAGGTAGATAGACACAGGACAGGAGGTGTCAGAGAGGTAGATAGACACAGGACAGGATGTGTCACAGAGGTAGATAGACACAGGATGTGTCAGAGAGGTAGATAGACACAGGACAGGATGTGTCAGAGAGGTAGATAGACACAGGACAGGATGTGTCACAGAGGTAGATAGACACAGGACAGGATGTGTCAGAGAGGTAGATAGACACAGGACAGGATGTGTCAGAGAGGTAGATTGACACAGGACAGGATGTGTCACAGAGGTAGATAGACAGGACGGGATGTGTCACAGAGGTAGATAGATAAAGGACAGAAAGTGTCACAGAGGTAGATAGACACATGACAGAAAGTGTCACAGAGGTAGATAGACACAGGACAGGATGTGTCACAGAGGTAGATAGACACAGGACAGGATGTGTGACAGAAGTAGATAGACAGCAGGTGCTCAGTAAATACTGGTTGGGCTGCCCCAGCTGTCAGAGCTTGTCTAGTGAGGTGTGCACAGTTGTGTATATGGGAGCACCAAAGCGTGTCTCCCCCAGCTATTTCAGGTATCTGGGTCTTGTAGGAAACAGATACTAACTGACTGTGCATTCACCTTTCCTTTGTTTTTATCTTTAACTAGTTATCAAGGCAGATTTGTGTAAGATATTAAACATATATTTTCACAATTCTTGACTATATTGATTAATCAGCTTAAACGTAAGGAGCCTCACCCTTTAATGAACTTTTGAGTTTGCTAAAAGGTATTCCACCACTTTGACTTAAAATATAGTTTTTATCACTAATGTTCATTTGTTTCTTGTGAAATTTTGAAGTTCCCACTTTTTTAACAATATGTTTGGAGTTCAGCATCATCCTAGATATATTAGTCTTATAACACAAGGGTAACAATAGTTTGGGGGTTCTGTATCAACCTAGATATACTAGTGTTATAACACAAGGTTAACAATAGTTTGGGTTTTGTATCAACCTAGATATACTAGTGTTATAACACAAGGTTATAACCTAGATATACACAAAGGTTAACAATAGTTTGGGGGTTCTGTATCAACCTAGATATAACAATAGTTTGGGTTTATCAACCTACACTAGTGTTATAACAAGGAGTAACAATAGTTTGGGGGTTCTGTATCAACCTAGATATACTAGTGTTATAACACAAGGGTAACAATAGTTTGGGGTTCTGTATCATAACCTACATATATCAACCTAGATGTGTTAAACACAGTTTGGGGTTCTGTATCAACCTAGATATACTAGTGTTATAACACAAGGGTAACAATAGTAGTAGATATACTATAACACAAGTTAACAATAGGGGGTTCTGTATCAACCTAGATATACTAGTGTTATAACACAAGGGTAACAATAGTTTGGAGGTTCTGTATCAACCTAGATATACTAGTGTTATAACACAAGGGTAACAATAGTTTGGGGTTCTGTATCAACCTAGATATACTAGTGTTATAACACAAGGGTAACAATAGTTTGGGGGTTCTGTATCAACCTAGATATACTAGTGTTATAACACAAGGGTAACAATAGTTTGGGGTTCTGTATCAACCTAGATATACTAGTGTTATAACACAAGGGTAACAATAGTTTGGAGGTTCTGTATCAACCTAGATATACTAGTGTTATAACACAAGGTTAACAATAGTTTGGAGGTTCTGTATCAACCTAGATATACTAGTGTTATAACACAAGGGTAACAATAGTTTGGAGGTTCTGTATCAACCTAGATATACTAGTGTTATAACACAAGGGTAACAATAGTTTGGAGGTTCTGTATCAACCTAGATATACTAGTGTTATAACACAAGGAGGTTCTGTATCAACCTAGATATACTAGTGTTTGGGTAACAATAGTTTGGAGGTTCTGTATCAACCTAGATATACTAGTGTTATAACACAAGGGTAACAATAGTTTGGAGGTTCTGTATCAACCTAGATATACTAGTGTTATAACACAAGGGTAACAATAGTTTGGGGGTTCTGTATCAACCTAGATATACTAGTGTTATAACCCTAAAAGTGTTATAACACAAGGGTAACAATAGTTTGGGGTTCTGTATCAACCTAGATATACAAGTGTTATAACACAAGGGTAACAATAGTTTGGAGGTTCTGTATCAACCTAGATATACTAGTGTTATATCTGTCTGGGGTTCTGTATCAACCTATATATACAAGCAGTATAACACAAGGGTAACAGTAGGTTTGGGGTTCTGTATCAATCTATCAGTATGTTTGGGGTTCTGTATCAACCTATATATACAAGCAGTATAACACAAGGGTAACAATAGTTTGGAGGTTCTGTATCAACCTAGATATACAAGCAGTATAACACAAGGGTAACAGTAGGTTTGGGGTTCAGCGTCATGCATCCTAATGTCACTGTGACCTAACTGCAGTCAGTTTTAATATTATCAGGCCACAGAGAATACATCCTGTCTGTGTGCATGGCCTGTGTAATGACGGGTACCTCTTCATTGTACAACACACTGCTTCATAGCCATGAACACTTGCTGATTTGGGCGGTGACAGGACATTGCAGTCAAAATAAGGAAATGAATTTTGTACAAACAGAGGTATGATGCAATAGCTGATAATGCAGTTCACACCAAGCTGTGTTAATTCAGGTATACAAGATGGCCAAACTGTCTTGATTCAGGTATAAAAGACACACCATGCTATCTTCATTCTTCAGAGCAGTTAAAACCTCCATCTCATTAGCCTGCCATCTGTGATGTAAGTGAAATCCTGTCTAAAGTAATGTCAAGCCCCACTCATTTGTTGATGTGCACACTCAATGATATATACAGGAGATCAATGCATGGTGTGAAGATGGCAGACACCACCTGTAGTCTGTCCCCACCAACCTTGGGTAGTTGTTAGACATCACTGAAGTGGGGGTCAGGCTGACTGACCTTGTAGATTGAGTGCCTTCAGCATTATGAATGATTGCCCATTATGTCAATAATTGCATTGTCTGGTCAAGACTTATTTACAGGCCATCATTGTGAAGCTCAAATGTTGTTGAGTCGATTTAACAACAAAGAAATATAGTGTTTTCTTTTCCTCCTATATTGATGGCACTCAAGGAGAAACATGCCTTCTGATTCAGCATGAGCTTGGGCAGCTGTGGATAATTGCTGTTGTTTGGGGAAAGTGACGACATAGCTTGAGGACAGTTGTATGGTTGTGAGTTGTTTTGACTATTTTCTCTGTGCTGTATCCACATGTTGCCATGAAGGTTCTAAGTAAAACTGTTGTTGTCCCACGCAGTTCTAACCAACAACAGATGCGCATCATTGACCAGTCTCACCTGGACCATCAAGTCATGGTTAGTCTGTGTTGGTGTTTAAGCAAGTGAGTCAGTGAGGCTGTGTTTTCTTGTAACTGGTCTAGTTTATCTTCTCACTATGATTTACAGTGCCCCTGTACAGACACTTTTTCACCACCTCAGTGCCAGCAGTGCCTCTGTTCAGACACAGGACTATGTCACCACCTCAGTCCCTGCAGTGCCTCTGTTCAGACACAGGACTATTTCACCACCTCAGTGCCTGCAGTGCCTCTGTTCAGACACAGGACTATGTCACCACCTCAGTCCCTGCAGTGCCTCTGTTCAGACACAGGACTATTTCACCACCTCAGTGCCAGCAGTGCCTCTGTTCAGACACTGGACTATTTCACCATCTCAGTGCCTGCAGTGCCTCTGTACAGACACTGGACTATTTCACCATCTCAGTGCCTGCAGTGCCTCTGTACAGACACTGGACTATTTCACCACCTCAGTGCCTGCAGTGCCTCTGTACAGACACTGGACTATTTCACCATATCAGTGCCTGCAGTGCCTCTGTACAGACACAGGACTATTTCACCATATCAGTGCCTGCAGTGCTTCTGTACAGACAATGGACTATTTCACCATCTCAGTGCCTGCTGTGCCTCAGTACAGACACTGGACTAGTTCACCATCTCAGTGCCTGCAGTGCCTCTGTGCAGACACTGGACTAGTTAACCACCTCGGTGCCTGCAGTGCCTCTGTACAGACACTGGACTAGTTCACCATCTCAGTGCCTGCTGTGCCTCAGTACAGACACTGGACTAGTTCACCATCTCAGTGCCTGCAGTGCCTCTGTACAGACACTGGACTAGTTCACCATCTCAGTGCCTGCTGTGCCTCAGTACAGACACTGGACTAGTTCACCATCTCAGTGCCTGCAGTGCCTCTGCACAACCAAGCAACAGTTTTACTGAATTGCTGTTCCTCTGTTGGTAGCTCTGTCGAAATGGAAGGGATCTTTCCTTAGTTCACCCTTGACAAATGGACTGAAATAGTGACTTTTATGTGCAATGAATAATTCTTTTCTTCCTGACATTTTGAATTGCATTTTTCAAATGTCAAACAAGGAAAGATGATCCCACAGAGTAGAGGGATTCCTTCCATATTCAGTATTGCTTAAAATATTATCTTCTTGAGCAAGCACTAGTTGCCTGGATATCCGCGCTATATAAATATCCTATAATAATAATAATAATAATATTGCGCAAAGCTTCAACCTTGAGATCCTCAATATCTTGCTTGTCAGCTAGCATCGGGAAAGAAGATCTGTTATATTTTATGACAAGTCAAGTGGATGTCATATCTCTCGCCACTGGATGAGTGGAAATACGTGGCTGCAGAGCTACACTCCTGGTTCAAGTGCTGCAGATAGTCATGTATAGGAACCTTACCTCATGTTCTGTACTGTTTTTACACTGCAGGAAGGTTGCTCACAGGTAGAGAGGTAGAGGTGTTCCATGAAGGAAATTTCCTATTTATTTCTGTTGCTGGTTTGTGTGTATGTATGTCCTTGGAGGCCCTGGTGAATGTTTAGAGATATGTTTAGTATGGATTACCTGAAGGTATACAAAGATAAACCTGAATGTGACATAAATTATACCCAAAGTTACATAAAGATATGCCTTAAGATACACCTAAAGTTATTCCTGAAGATAATAATAATAATAATAATGTGTCCATTTATATAGCCAAACTCCACACTAGGTATGCTCATAGCGCTAACAATCAAGGCCATTATTACCCCGGATAACCCAAGCTGCCTGTTAGGCGCTAGAAGGTTATAGTCATATGACTTTTTTCCACCGGGTACCCATTTTCCTGCTGGGTGAACAGAGACAATTTTGAACAAACTCACTTGCCTAAGGTGAGACCACATGTGTCACATGTGCTTCGTTGTGGGGCAGGACTCAAGTCCTAGAAACTCTCAGGAGTCAAGCTGCCAAACACGGTCACCCATCCAAGCACTCTCCGAGCTCGACGCTGCTTAACTTCACCGATTTGTGACCTGAGCTTTAAGCACAGGACCACGCGCCACCACACAGATACACCTCAAGATATACCTGAACACTAAAATATACTTGCAGTTTCACTAAGATATACTTGTAGATATTTTATGTTATACCAAACTGTGAACTTAAACAGGACAGACATGAGCAGTCTTCTTTGTGATGCCTGGTGAAACTTGATAAAATGCAGAGAAAAAGTTCATCACATCTCAATTGATACAATCCACTTTCATTACTAACCCTCTTAAGTTGTCCCAAATGAAGCTCATACACTACAATGAACAGTGGATTGAAACAACCACTGACAAGCTACTTAACCACAATTTCACTTACATTCATTCACTGACTTCAAGCTCCTCTACCCTCCCAACCACACGAACACTCACACCCACACACCCAACAAACCGTGGATTGAAACATTCACTGATAAGCTGTTTACCCATAATTTCATTTCACTCGCTCTCATATATTTCGAAATGTTGAAACTATAAAAGTAAAGTGTATTTTTGTTTTGTTTCAGAATTCAAGATGATAAACTTTTTTCCAGTAGCATTAGATTGGATCCTGCTATGCTGGACTTTCAACAACAGTGAGTTGACTTCTTCACCTACTTATCCTACAGCTCCTTCATCAGGGACACTGTTCATAAATATATCATACAGCTCCTTCATCAGCCATTAATTCTAGGAATCAATCTCATCCATGTTAGATGTACTAGTCATAATTATGTCATACTGCTCCATCATCGGCCATCAAATTCTCGAATCCAATGTCACCTTGTTACTTGTCTTTATCATCTCAAACAACTCCTTGATCGGACATCAGATTCTAGGATCTAATGTCACCTTGCCCAGATCGTTGCGGAGTTTCTTGATGATAAATGTTGTGTCCCATCACTTGGAAATAACACTGGAAGTATCAGAAAACATGTGCACAGTGATGTCCATCACATCATGGGCTGAATCTTGTCATATTTATCAGGGACTGTGGTATCACTGGTCCGGGGTGGTGGGGTAGCCTAATGGTTAAAGTGTTTGCTCGTCACACCGGAGACCAGGGTTTTATTCCCTATAAGGGTACAATGTGTGAAGCTCATTTCTGGTGTCCCCTGCCGTGATATTACTGGAATATTGCTAAAAGCGGCTTAAAACCATACTCACTCACTCACTGGTTAGATATCTTGTTGAGTGTGTGCGTTTGTGTCATAGAATGAACAGATATCATGCATTGAATTTCATTGTTGGCCAGATATTGTCAGGGATATCAGAAGCCCAGATAAGCTGCGTATCCGGGTAAAATACGCATAGAAAATATCCAGTTACGCATTGAAAAATAATTGTTGCGTACCAATTACGCATTTAAAATGTTAGATACGCAAAAAGCTTAAACAAATGCGTGCGGAATATATTTATAAAACTAGCTTGCATTATGAACAAGACATCGATTGCTATCAAGTTGTACTGTTAGTATAGGACAAGTCTTGTACTGTCAGTATAAGATGAGTGAGTTTTTATGAAATCATTTCCATTATATTTCAGTTGGTTTTGATTAGATATGACGTAAGGCAGAACATACCTGCTTAGTAAACTTACTCAATGACATAATACTTAGGTGAGTAAAATCACTGAAATACGCACATATTTGAAAGCAGTGGGTAACTGAACATGAAAGACCCACTTAACATTCATAATACCTACTCCAAAAAAAAATACAGTGGGTATAGTACCCACACAGTTTTCACGAATGGTGTTCAAAGTAACAGGACATTGGGTCTGTATTAGTTTAAGATGTCTGTCTGACCCATTGAAAATTCACAGGACCCATAGAATAAAATTAAACACACATTTCAGATTTAACATTTCTTATAATTGGCATTGAAATTATTAACAAACATAAGATTTATTAACAGCGATCAAGTGTCACATGTCACATATAACAACTTCGATCAGTCAAAGTCATTGTCGAATATACAGTCAGACACTGGGTCCGGCGGGTTGTGTACTTTTATCGGACGGTTGCCGAATCTGCCGGATTTGTCAGAGGGTCCGATGCTATTCGTGAACACTGCCCACATGAGCTAAATCTTATCTGGAGGTCTGGGATATTGTAGCCCAGGCCATGATATATCGTGTATTTCCAGATATGTTGATACAATGTTTTTCAAACTGTGTATGACGCAGTATTGTCAGATGTGCGACATGACATCACTCTACAGGCAGACTTTCTATTTTTCAGGCCAGTTGGAATGCCGCGTATGGAAAGAGTCATAGTTCAAAATAATGACCCAAAAAATAGTTTACACCTACTGTCAATATCAGGCAGTACAGTGCATTTTCATTGCTCATTTTTTCAAGATAAAGTAAGTATATTTCCAGCATTGTATTTCATGATTATTTAGTAGCAAACATGTAACACTGATACATTGGCAGGGGTTAACCCTGGAGTCCAATATGCCCATGTTTAATATGGTGAATTGTTATAGTTGGACTAATTCTGCTAATATTACATCAGTCCTAAACCAGCTCTATAGCTTAGATCATGAAACTAACAACTAGAGAATGTAATGTCAAGTGTATGTACTGTCAGGTGTGAATGTAATATCAGGTGTAATGGCATGTGTCTGTTGTTTTCAGATTGTTCCCCTTGGGGGAAACACTACATTTGATGTAGTATTTTTGGCCAGACAGGAAGGCAATGTGGAGAATACCTTATATATCCACACCTCCATAGGCTCATTAAAATACCAGGTGAGAATACTTTATACATCCACACCTCCATAGGCTCATTAAAATACCAGGTGAGAATACCTTATATATCCACACCTCCATAGGCTCATTAAAATACCAGGTGAGAATACTTTATACATCCACACCTCCATAGGCTCATTAAAATACCAGGTGAGAATACTTTATACATCCACACCTCCATAGGCTCATTAAAAATACCAGGTGAGAATACTTTATACATCCACACCTCCATAGGCTCATTAAAATACCAGGTGAGAATACTTTATACATCCACACCTCCATAGGCTCATTAAAATACCAGGTGAGAATACTTTATACATCCACACCTCCATAGGCTCATTAAAATACCAGGTGAGAATACTTTATACATCCACACCTCCATAGGCTCATTAAAATACCAGGTGAGAATACTTTATACATCCACACCTCCATAGGCTCATTAAAATACCAGGTGAGAATACTTTATACATCCACACCTCCATAGGCTCATTAAAATACCAGGTGAGAATACCTTATACATCCACACCTCCATAGGCTCATTAAAATACCAGGTGAGAATACCTTATACATCCACACCTCCATAGGCTCATTAAAATACCAGGTGAGAATACCTTATACATCCACACCTCCATAGGCTCATTAAAATACCAGGTGAGAATACTTTATACATCCACACCTCCATAGGCTCATTAAAATACCAGGTGAGAATACCTTATACATCCACACCTCCATAGGCTCATTAAAATACCAGGTGAGAATACCTTTTATACATCCACACCTCCATAGGCTCATTAAAATACCAGGTGAGAATACTTTATACATCCACACCTCCATAGGCTCATTAAAATACCAGGTGAGAATACTTTATACATCCACACCTTCATAGGCTCATTAAAATACCAGGTGAGAATACTTTATACATCCACACCTCCATAGGCTCATTAAAATACCAGGTGAGAATACCTTATACATCCACACCTCCATAGGCTCATTAAAATACCAGGTGAGAATACCTTATACATCCACACCTCCATAGGCTCATTAAAATACCAGGTGAGAATACTTTATACATGCACACCTCCATAGGCTCATTAAAATACCAGGTGAGAATACTTTATACATCCACACCTCCATAGGCTCATTAAAATACCAGGTGAGAATACCTTATACATCCACACCTCCATAGGCTCATTAAAATACCAGATGAGACTACTTTATACATCCACACCTCCATAGGCTCATTAAAATACCAGGTGAGAATACCTTATACATCCACACCTCCATAGGCTCATTAAAATACCAGATGAGACTACTTTATACATCCACACCTCCATAGGCTCATTAAAATACCAGGTGAGAATACCTTATACATCCACACCTCCATATTTTCTTTAAAATATCAACTCCTTCATAAGCTCAAGATTCAACTCAAGACCCATGTTGTAACACTAATCAGTTATACTCTCGTTTCTCCAGACTGCCCCAAATTGTGACATGTACCCCGTATGTTTCAGGTTTTTGGTGTTGGTATCCCCAACCCGTATCGCCTGAGGCCGTACCTAGGAGCCAGAGTACCCATCAACAGTAGTTTTTCTCCTTTAATTCAAATGCATAATCCTCATAATAGAAGGCTGCAGGTGAGTGAGACATCCTTATGTTGTGTAGAGGTGCCTTATCTATCTTTCACATGTGTTAGTGCATTATGCGGGTTATGTGAGGCCCAGTTGCCTAAGGCAGTACAGTTACTTCTGCAGAATTACATCCTGTGGGCATGCAACAAACCAATAATAGTGGGTTGAATCCCAGTTTCCCAGATTATGTTTCTCAGGTTTCTATCACCACACAACCCGTGAAGATCTGGGTTAGAATTGGTCTTCAGCAACCCATGCTTGTCATAAGAGGTGACAAACGGGATCGCGTGGTCAGATTCACTGACTTGGTTGACCTATGTCAACATATCCCCATTGCGTGTATCGATGCTAATGCTGTTGATCATTGGATTGTCTGGCTCAAACTTAATTACTTAGAGTCTACCACCATATAGCTGGACTACTGCTGAATGTGGCTTAAACTACAACCAACCATATTTCATCACCACACCTTTGCTCATGGTTTCAGGAAAACACTAAATGTCAGAAAGAAGCATCACATCATGATCTGATTGAAATAGTGTTGAAAGCAGCATGAAACCAGTCTCTGACTCAGTGATACATCATTAGATGTGGCTGCCATTGGCGTTAAGCACACATTTGAGTGCATCGCTGCATATCTCAGTGTTTAGTTGTTGCCATCATGTTTGTTTAATTTCAATCAATCAAGAAACAATGTGTTTGGATATTATCGCTGCTACATTATCCTTTCATCAGCTTTTGTGCAGACTCAATAATTTACAGACTCCATCATCTAGCTGAAGAATCGCTTGAGGGTGTAGAATTAAAACAATATCAAATCTTTTTGTGTTACAATCCATATCAATGTCTTATCCAAGCCTCAACTTGTTGTTTAGACATGACAATAGATGTCAGTGATAGTTTCAACACCAGCCTCAACTTGTTGTTTAGACATGACAATAGATGTCAGTGATAGTTTCGACACCAGCCTCAACTTGTTGTTTAAACATGACAATAGATGTCAGTGATAGTTTCGACACCAACCTCAACTTGTTGTTTAGACATGACAATAGATGTCATTATCCCCCGCAACGCGTTTTGCAGGGGGTATTAAAATGGACTCCGTCTGTCCGTCCGTGCACATTTGTCTTTTCCGGAGCAGAACTCTAAAACCATTCAATATTTCTTCACCAAACTTGGCACATACATGGATCTGGTGGTGTACTGGTGCCTTTTGGTAGTTTTGGAATTCTGAATTAAATATTTTTGGCGTTTCCATGGCAAAAAGGTCGACTTTGACTGAAATTGGTGGTAGTGCTCTTTTCCGGAGCAGAACTCTAAAACCGTTCACTATTTCATCACCAAACTTGGCACATAGATAGATCTGGTGGTGCTCTTGTGCCTTTTGATAGTTTTGGAATTCTGAATAAAATATTTTTGGCGTTTCCATGGCAACAAGTTCGACTTAGACTGAAATTAGTGGTAGTGCTCTTTTCCGGAGCAGAACTCTAAAACTGTTCGATATTTCTTCACCAAACTTGGCACATAGATAGATCTGGTGGTGTAGTGGTGCCTTTTGGTTGTTTTGGAATTCTGAATAAAATATTTTTGGCATTTCCATGGCAACAAGTTTGACTTAGCCTGGAATTGGTGGTACGTGCAAATTTGTCTTTTCCGGAGCAGAACTCTAAAACCGTTCAATATTTCTTCACCAAACTTGGCACATACATGGATCTGGTGGTGTACTGGTGCCTTTTGGTAGTTTTGGAATTCTGAATAAAATATTTTTGGCGTTTCCGTGGCAACAAGTTTGACTTAGACTGAAATTGGTGGTTGTGCTCTTTTCCGTAGCAGAACTCTAAAACCATTCACTATTTCTTCACCAAACTTGGCGCATAGATAGATCTGGTGGTGTACTGGTGCCTTTTGGTAGTTTTGGACTTCTGAATAAAATATTTTTGGCATTTCCATGCCAACAAGTTTGACATAGAATGAAATTGGTGACAGTGCTCCTTTCTGGAGCAGAACTTTCAAAACCTTTCAATACTCTCCTTCCACTTTTCTATATACACACATAAATATTTGACATAATCATAACTCATAGACATAATCATGAAGAGTATTTTGCCATTGCGGGGGATATTGATGACTTTGTCTCCTTGTTGATAGTTTCAACACCAGCCTCAACTTGTTGTTTAGACATGACAATAGATGTCATTGATAGTTTCGACACCAGCCACAACTTGTTGTTTAGACATGACAATAGATGTCAGTGATAGTTTCAACACCAGCCTCAACTTGTTGTTTAGACATGACAATAGATGTCATTGATAGTTTCGACACCAGCCACAACTTGTTGTTTAGACATGACAATAGATGTCAGTGATAGTTTCAACACCAGCCTCAACTTGTTGTTTAGACATGACAATAGATGTCATTGATAGTTTCGACACCAGCCTCAACTTGTTGTTTAGACATGACAATAGATGTCAGTGATAGTTTCAACACCAGCCTCAACTTGTTGTTTAGACATGACAATAGATGTCATTGATAGTTTCGACACCAGCAACAACTTGTTGTTTAGACATGACAATAGATGTCATTGATAGTTTCAACACCAGCCTCAACTTGTTGTTTAGACATGACAATAGATGTCATTGATAGATTCAGTGATAGTTTCAACACCAGCCACAACTTGTTGTTTAGACATGACAATAGATGTCATTGATAGTTTCCACACCAGCCTCAACTTGTTGTTTAGACATGACAATAGATGTCATTGATAGTTTCGACACCAGCCTCAACTTGTTGTTTAGACATGACAATAGATGTCATTGATAGTTTCGACACCAGCCACAACTTGTTGTTTAGACATGACAATAGATGTCAGTGATAGTTTCAACACCAGCCTCAACTTGTTGTTTAGACATGACAATAGATGTCATTGATAGTTTCGACACCAGCCACAACTTGTTGTTTAGACATGACAATAGATGCCAGTGATAGTTTCGACACCAGCCTCAACTTGTTGTTTAGACATGACAATAGATGTCATTGATAGTTTCGACACCAGCCTCAACTTGTTGTTTAGACATGACAATAGATGTCATTGATAGTTTCGACACCAGCCTCAACTTGCCAAGTGTAGATTGTCAGGGCACCTGTTCATTGTCTGTCTGTCTCTCTTCCACCAGGTGCTGGAAATGTTTTCTAGTGAGGGAGATTTACATCTAGAACTCCCATCAGGAGCAAAAGAAGCATCAAAAGAATTATGGGTAAAAATGTTTTTTGTTACATTTAAGGAATACAGGCATGGCACTTTTCCACCGATTTTATATCAAATCACCCCACTGAACCCCCCATTCGATGACACAATATTAAGTTTTCCGCTGAAAATAGATTTCCTTGTTGCCATCCTTGGAAATAAGAGTTAAACGTTTTAGGCTTTCTCCATGAGCATTTTTGTATGTATGTAATAAATATTTAGACAGTGCTGATGAAATAATTTGCTTGTAAAGAATTCAAATACATGTTATGTTTCAAATATGTTTGAGAGATATGAGAAAAGAGTTAACTACATTACAAATGCAGAATGATTTTGGTCTTTTGTAATTATTTGACCTTGATAGTTCCCTCCCTTGATTACCTTGACAGGAATTACAGCCATTTGACCTTGATAGTACCCTCCCTTGATTATCTTGACAGGAATTACAGCCATTTGACCTTGATAGTTCCCTCCCTTGATTACCTTGACAGGAATTACAGCCTTTTGACCTTGATAGTTCCCTCCCTTGATTACCTTGACAGGAATTACAACCATTTGACCTTGATAGTTCCCTCCCTTGATTACCTTGACAGGAATTACAGCCATTTGACCTTGATAGTTCCTCCCTTGATTACCTTGACAGGAATTACAGGCATTTAACCTGACCTTTGATAGTTCCAGGCATCCCTTGATTACCTTGACAGGAATTACAGCCATTTGACCTTGATAGTTCCCTCCTTGATAGTTCCCTTGATTACCTTGACATGAATTACAGCCATTTGACCTTGATAGTTCCCTCCCTTGATTACCTTGACATGAATTACAGCCATTTGACCTTGATAGTTCCCTCCCTTGATTACCTTGACATGAATTACAGCCATTTAACCTTGATAGTTCCTTTGATTACCTTGACAGGAATTACAGCCATTTAACCTTGATAGTTCTTTGATTACCTTGACAGGAATTACAGCCATTTGACCTTGATAGTTCCCTCCCTTGATTACCTTGACATGAATTACAGCCTTTTGACCTTGATAGTTCCCTCCCTTGATTACCTTGACATGAATTACAGCCTTTTAACCTTGATAGTTCCCCTTGATTACCTGAATTTACAGCCATTTAACATTGATAGTACTCTCCCTTGATGACCTTGACAGGAATTACAGCCATTTGACCTTGATAGTTCTCTCCCTTGATTACCTTGACAGGAATTACAACCATTTGACCTTGATAGTTCTCTCCCTTGATTACCTTGACAGGAATTACAACCATTTGACCTTGATAGTTCTCTCCCTTGATTACCTTGACAGGAATTACAGCCATTTGAGACTAAGCCTGTAATGCGGGCCAACTTTGTGGGTCGAGTAGAAAACAACCACACAGCATTCATCAGGATAAAAACCAACCAGGAGAGTGATTCTGAGATGCTGATACTGCCTGTGGAGGTGGAGGTGTCGTCAGGTAGGTCAACTGTATACATCACCACGATCACACAGCAGTCGGTGAAAATAGTAATATGTGTGCCCATACAGCAATATCCTCAAAATTATATGGATGAAAAAACTAGAATACTGACACATGTACAATCGAGTATTTGTGAGAGTTGTTGTTGACTGAATTAGAGAATGAAAATTTTGAGGACTTGATCATGTCCAACAACACAAAATACTTTTCCTTTACAAAATTAAGATACCAAATTCAGTTGGATTTTGACAGCTTGAAAATATTTGTGTCATTTTGAAGTTCTTATTTACTATCATTACCAGAAAATTGTCCTTCATGGTTTTGTGTAGATGTAATATCTGTGTTGTAAACTATGGATATTTGTCTGAAGCAAGGTTCACAAGACATTGTCTTGAGACACGTCGTAACTGTCACAGACAAACTGAATTATTTTACTTTTAGCATAAAAATACAATAAACCTGGTTGATGTGTGATCATTGGATGATTTAACTTTCCACACAGTTAACAAGTATTCTGTTTTCTTTACTACCATTTGTAATTCTGTCTATTGAAAATGTAATGAATACTCTCTCTCTCTCTCTCACTCACTCACTCACTCACTCACTCACTCACTCACTCACTCACTCACACACACACACACACACACACACACACACACACACACACACACACACACACACACACACATATATATATTAGATCAGTACTAAACTTTATGTATATTCCAGCAAAAACAAATATTTATACTATGGAACTTTTGCAACAATGAACCATGAATTAAGAAACAGTCAATGTGAATCAGGTCAAAGGGAGATAACCCCTTAATATCAGGGGAGTTAATCAAGTGATGCCTGCTTATATCCAAGTGGTGTGTGTGCATGTGTGCAAGCGCGTGAGAAGGTAATATTTTGACAAGTTCATCCCATATGTAATATGATGGTAGTGAGACATTTTCGCAACACTGCCTGGTCCACACAGTTGTTGATTGGTTGCCATCAGGATGTGACTGTGATGTGGATCCACATTCACTCCCTCTCACTTCTTCACGACATTTTTCATGCCAAATGTGAAACACAAGTGAATCAGTAGATCTTGAGAGTGACTATATCATTTTTGTCTTTCCAGAGCCAGGGATATACTCACCGATAGAGATGATAGATTTTGGTATTTTGAGGACGCTTGACAAACCGAAAGTTGTGAAGTTGAACCTCATCAATACAGGAGCAAAACCTATACATATCTCTGTGAGTACCTGTAGTAGAAGATGTGCTGAGTCTAGATAGTCCAGGTTAGCGTGGTGAGATACATATCTCTGTGAGTACCTGTAGTAGAAGATGTGCTGAGTCTAGATAGTCCAGGTTAGCGTGGTGAGATACATATCTCTGTGAGTACCTGTAGTAGAAGATGTGCTGAGTCTAGATAGTCCAGGTTAGCATGGTGAGATACATATCTCTGTGAGTACCTGTAGTAGAAGATGTGCTGAGTCTAGATAGTCCAGGTTAGCGTGGTGAGATACATATCTCTGTGAGTACCTGTAGTAGAAGATGTGCTGAGTCTAGGTAGTCCAGGTTAGCGTGGTGAGATACATATCTCTGTGAGTACCTGTAGTAGAAGATGTGCTGAGTCTAGATAGTCCAGGTTAGCGTGGTGAGATACATATCTCTGTGAGTACCTGTAGTAGAAGATGTGCTGAGTCTAGATAGTCCAGGTTAGCGTGGTGAGATACATATCTCTGTGAGTACCTGTAGTAGAAGATGTGCTGAGTCTAGATAGTCCAGGTTAGCGTGGTGAGATACATATCTCTGTGAGTACCTGTAGTAGAAGATGTGCTGAATCTAGATAGTCCAGGTTAGCATGGTGAGATACATATCTCTGTGAGTATCTGTAGTAGAAGATGTGCTGAGTCTAGGTAGTCCAGGTTAGCATGGTGAGATACATATCTCTGTGAGTACCTGTAGTAGAAGATGTGCTGAGTCTAGGTAGTCCAGGTTAGTGTGGGGAGATACATATCTCTGTGAGTACCTGTAGTAGAAGATGTGCTGAGTCTTGATAGTCCAGGTTAGCATGGTGAGATACATATCTCTGTGAGTACCTGTAGTAGAAGATGTGCTGAGTCTAGATAGTCCAGGTTAGCGTGGTGAGATACATATCTCTGTGAGTACCTGTAGTAGAAGATGTGCTGAGTCTAGATAGTCCAGGTTAGCATGGTGAGATACATATCTCTGTGAGTACCTGTAGTAGAAGATGTGCTGAGTCTAGATAGTCCAGGTTAGCGTGGTGAGATACATATCTCTGTGAGTACCTGTAGTAGAAGATGTGCTGAGTCTAGGTAGTCCAGGTTAGCGTGGTGAGATACAGTCTTGTATTGTTCCAGTCCGTTAACTAAACGATTCATCACCTTCACTGTCATCATCTGAAAGATATCAGTCAGAAATGTTTGTATCACTTAACTGAGTCAGGACGAAAGGACATAACGGTGTGTATGTTTTATAATCAATACAGATTAACAAAGAATGGTTGGTATAACAGGTTAAATGAATTTTCTCTGACTCAGTTAAAGGCTTTCTGTGACCATCCTGCACCTGAATTTTCAATATTCTCTCTCACAGAGTGTGAATGTGTCGCCTAGCAACGATGCTGTGAGCATAGACTTTCGACCCATAAAGTTGCAGCCAGACCCAGGGAGGCAGGTCACAGTAGCACATATCACATACAATGGTGAGTTGTCACACAGTAGCACATATTGCACAACAGTGAGTTGCCATGGTTACCTGTTTGGAAACATCCTGAGAGTGGCCATAGTCCCTACAGTCACTGAAATTTGAGAGCTGAAATCAGTTTGATGGAATACATTTTCAGAATGTCCAGTAATATTTTGGAATGTTTTCAGTGTGGTCCTTTTCAAGTTTTGCATCCCGTACAAACATACATGCAACAATCTATCTGTTCGATGTGTAATCTCTATCATTTGTTAAAAGTCATTATCCAGCCTCATGTAAGAATGTTGAGTTTTGATTGGTTCACGTGACTGATAAAATACCATGTACACCCGTCCACGATCCATGAGCAGGGAGTACAAAAGTCATATTATCCCGCCACGCCTCGGTGACCACGCGAAGTGAGAAAAGCGTGCATCGCCAAGCCTTTAGTAGCGTGCTGCATTGAGGTCAATCAATCAGCTGGTGTCAACATGGCAGCAAGGAAACGCTTTGGCTCAACAACTGAGAATGATATTGAAGCAAAACATTCGGCTAGATAAATGCGTTATCACATCGTGTCTCGGGGAAATAAGGGGTTTTATCAGTCCCGAGTAAGGTTGTATTCCCCGAGCCCCGAGCCTCGGGTAATACAACCTTACTTGGGACTGATAAAACCCCTTATTACCCTCAACACGATGTGATTACTTTTTATGTTTTGACAATATCAATGCTGTTATCGGTGTATCTGTATATATAGCAGTAAATCTGTTGCAGTGATCATTGTCAATGGACTAGCATCACAATGCAGGAAACAAATATGGTCCTAATGTCTATTTTGTCTGGGTATTTGCTTGCTATGAGCTGCTGTATATTGAATGACGAAAGATTTATCTTTCCAGCTGTCAAAGCGTTTCATCCCAAGCAGTGGTCTGGAAAACTTGTCATCAGAACAAAGAACAATTTTCACAGACTGATAATCCCCTTCCGGGCGAATGTCCTACATGGGTAGGAATGTTTCCTCTCTCCTACTATACACTGTGTTAGATCCTCTATACATGAAACAGATGTGTTAATCCACTATGCATGAAACAGCTGTTTGATCCACTATACATGAAACAGATGTGTTTGATCCTCTATACATGAAACAGATGTGTTTGATCCACTATGCATGAAACAGCTGTTAGATCCTCTATACATGAAACATGTGTTTGATCCACTATGCATGAAACAGCTGTTTGATCCACTATACATGAAACAGTTGTGTTTGATCCACTATACATGAAACAGTTGTGTTGTATGTACGAGTCGTATATGAGTGGTTGTGTTTCAGGTCACTGGTATACAATGTCAACACCACATACTACTTTAGTGCAAAAGCCCTGAAGAATGTCACACGGCCGATGATGTTCACGAACACCTTCAACTTCTCCATTGTCATCTTCAACGTCACACTACCGGCTGACGTAGCCCAGTTCTTTTCTGTAAGTTTGTGCATGTCATCACAGGTCAATCCTGTTGGGATGTAGTGTTTGATCAGACTATCATACATTGCAAACATCTGTGGGGTGGTTACAATGCATCATTGAGAAGTTGAAATATTTGTGCCTCGACATTGATCATACACTTGATTATCTGATGTTGTGGTAGCTGTAAAGAAATATAAACATTTACATCAGTACATTTTCATTACATGACTACACTGTATGTGTGTTTGTTTCAGATCTACAACTTTACACAGCCTGTGTTGCTGCAGCCTCAGCAGATGGCCACACCCTTCCTGGTCAAGTTCCATCCAAACGAGACACAGCTTCACTTCAACACTGTACTCACCATACATTCAAATGCATCCACCTTCCAGATTCCTATCATCGTCTATAATGGGCTGTTCAAGGTAGTGGCACATTTCAACTGATTATTACATGTGATATAGACCGCTTCCGTGGTGTAGTGATTAGAGCGTCCGCCCGGAGAGCGGAAGGTCGTGGGTTCAATCCCCGACCGCGTCATACCAAAAGACATTAAAATATGGTACTTGTTGGTCCCTGCCTGGCTCTCGGCATTAATGGGTACAACAAGGACTGGTCGGCTCGGAGTCAGTATAATGTGTCTGAGTGAGGTATTCCTGCTTCACTGCGGCATGGTAACCAGTGGGTCTGGGCTAGTACAAGCAGCTTCAGTCTGGGCTAGTACAAGCAGCCGCACATACACATACACACGCATGCACGTCGTCATATGAACGAAATATTCTCAAGTACGACGTTAAACCCAATTTCACCTCACCTCACATGTGATATAATACCAGTATATACTGGGATTAACGTGTAATCACTACAGTCTGGGATACGTGCATGAAATACAGTGTCAATGTGTTGCAAAATGTTACTTGTAGTGTTACATCTTCATATACCAGCACGTTACATGTGATGTATCATGGATATACACCTATATGTTATGTAAGGTGTAACATCACTATATACAAGGATTTTACATTTAAGTCGCCAGTGCATACCAGGATACACTGTATGATATAACATTGATATACCAGTATGTATGAAGGTATGACATCACTATTGATGACGGTAGCATGATAGATGACACTTGTTGTTTACTCTAGTTACACTACATCACTGTTGGCTGTTTATGTGTTGATATGTTTATACTTGTGGATGGGAAGTTAAGTACATGTACTATCCTATGCAGGTTATACATCATCGGCCAGAGAAGTTCAAAGGGCAGCTTGATTTCGGTACTATGGGAGTAGGCGAAAGTCGGAGTATGATATTTACTGTGCGCAACGACAACCCTGTGGATGTGAGTATAGATTTAACAAGGGGATTAATGAAGAGATGTAGAGGATATGATACATCTGAAGAAGTCATGGAATAGTAGATCAGTATTGGCAGTGACATACCCATGAGTCGAAGTACAAATGTTTCATCTGTTTATGATAATAATATACAAAAAATAATATACAAACGTTGTATAGCACCCTATATGATTTAGGAACTAAAACACACTAAAGCGCATGATGATGTGATTGTGATGCTGAATGCATCCTCTGGGTTATCCATGTACTGCAGCCTGACCGCATCATACCAAAAGACATTAAAATATGGTACTTGTTGGTCCCTGCCTTGCGCTCTGCATTAATGAGTACAACAAGGACTGGTTGGCTCAAAGTCAGTATAATGTGTATGAGTGGGGTATTCATGCTTCACTGCGGCATGGTATCTCAGTGGGCTAGCACTATAAAACCAGCTTCAGTCTGGGCTAGTACAAGCAGCCGCACAAACACATACACACGCATACACGTCGTAATATGAGCGAAATATTCTCAAGTACGACGTTAAACCCAATTTCACCTCACCATGTACTGCAGTTTATGATGCTACATAGTAAATGTTTGCTCTATCAGGAAATGTTTGGTTATAGAGAGTGTATCTTGTAGTTTGCTCACCCTTTGTGTTTGTGTGCAGGTTGTGGTGGGTGAGTTTAGTTCCAACATGAACCGTACCACCGTCGAGATCCTTGGTATGGAGAGAGGGAACGGGACGACGCTCACCCGGGTACACAACAAGTCGGAAATAGACACAGATCCGGTAAGTCACTGCAGAAATCTGTCACATCACCAAACGAGATTTCCACTATTTCTCTTCCATATCAAACTATTCAAAATGAACATAATGCAATAAGGTGTTTTGAAACATTTAAGGCTGCCACATAACAATAGCAACAGTACATTCAGCATCAACAGACATACTCTCGGGCATGGATTTATCTCTTGTTTTGTCCCTGTATTGCTGGATGCAGCAGGAAGTGGAACGTCGGTGGCTCTCTCTGTGACCACATCACACAAAAACATGTTGACAGATGGTACTTGGGGCTTGGCAGATAGCGGATAAAACAAACATGTCTGTCTGGAGTAGCCATGTTAAACAGTGGGATGGTATCTCTGTGGGCTGCCATGTTAAACAGTGGGATGGTATCTCTGTGGGCTGCCGTGTTAAACAGTGGGATGGTATCTCTGTGGGCTGCCATGTTAAACAGTGGGATGGTATCTCTGTGGGCTGCCATGTTAAACAGTGGGATGGTATCTTAAACTGTGGGATGGTATGCCATGTTAAACAGTGGATGGTATGGTATCTCTGTGGGCTGCCATGTTAAACAGTGGGATGGTATCTCTCTCTGTGGTGGGATGGTATCTCGCCCATGTTAAACAGTGGGATGGTATCTCTGTGGGCTGCCATGTTAAACAGTGGGATGGTATCTCTGTGGGCTGCCATGTTAAACAGTGGGATGGTATCTCTGTGGGCTGCCATGTTAAACAGTGGGATGGTATCTCTGTGGGCTGCCATGTTAAACAGTGGGATGGTATCTCGGTGGGCTGCCATGTTAAACAGTGGGATGGTATCTCTGTGGGCTGCCATGTTAAACAGTGGGATGGTATCTCTGTGGGCTGCCCATGTTAAACAGTGGGATGGTATCTCGGTGGGCTGCCATGTTAAACAGTGGGATGGTATCTCGGTGGGCTGCCATGTTAAACAGTGGGATGGTATCTCTGTGGGCTGCCATGTTAAACAGTGGGATGGTATCTCTGTGGGCTATCACACTCATGACTTTCACCATGTTTGTCTGTTGCAGCTGGTGATCAAGCCCTACCACTTTGCTGTGTTCAGTGTTAATGTTGTTGCGCCAAACGAAGAGGGGGCGTATGCAGCGGAGGTGTTGATAGTCACACAGTTCCAGGTAGGAACATGCTCCAGGGCTGGCATCTCTCAGGTCATCTCACTATGTGGGATGTGACAGTACAGTGGATTGAGGGGTACAGTGTGTGGCAGGGGCTGTTGTCATCAACTACTGCTGGCTTCCATCACACGTGGATATTTCCACAATACTGTGATAGGACAACATTGTTGCTCATTGAGGCTGATAAGAACATTCACTTACGATGTGTGAATGCTATTCTCAATCTCTCATGATTTTAGTGGTTAAAGAATTTGCGGGTTCGATTCCCCACATGGGTACAATGTGTGAAGTCCATTTCTGGTGTCTCCTGCCATTGTTATCTGGAATATTGCGAAAAGCAGCATAAAACTCACTCACTCACTCACTAGAATAGTGGCTTCAGACTATGAAGCCTATTTAATACTTTAAGCGCATGCTATGTTGGTTTTAGATGGTGTTGCCCTCACTGGTCATGGTCAACCTCTGTTTCTTTCAGGATATTTTTATACCAGTGACTCTGCGGACAGCTGAGGGGAGCCTTCATGCCATTCCAGACAAATTTGTTTTTGATAAGGTTTACCCTGTAAGTAGAAAATATGTCAACATTTGCTGATTACATAATTGTATATAAGTTAAAGATCTCTCTCTATTCGGTTAGAATATAGCTGACTGTGGACGGACAAACTAAAGGTGAATGCCTGTGTGTTTCAGGGTAAAATTCCCTACAAAGTGCTACAGATACACAGTACATTCAGCGAGTACATGGAGGTCACCCAGGTGATGTTCCAGCCTGCAGACAGGAGGTTCTACTTTGTCCCCCAGAACCACAACACGGTTTTACTTCAGCCCCATGAGCATAATGTTGTGAGTAGATTTCTCCCCCAGAACCACAACACGTTTTACTTCAGCCCCACTAACATAATGTTGTGAGTAGATTTCTCCCCCAGAACCACAACACGGTTTTACTTCAGCCCCATGAGCATAATGTTGTGAGTAGATTTCTCCCCCAGAACCACAACACGTTTTTCTTCAGCCCCACTAACATAATGTTGTGAGTAGATTTCTCCCCCAGAACCACAACACGGTTTTACTTCAGCCCCACTAACATAATGTTGTGAGTAGATTTCTCCCCCAGAACCACAACATGGTTTTAATTTTAGGCTCCTTCCTTCATAGATTCGCCTGTTGAAAGAAATACATGTATATGGACCATAAATCAGTTCTCTGATCTCTTGCTGTTTGTCTTTTCAGGTTGGAAAAATTTATTTTGACTCCAAAAGGGGTTGCCAAGAAGATTGTTACGTTGGTTTACCGACATATGTACCTGGTAAGTAGGAACTTGCTACAGTGTCATAAGTTTGAGCTACAACAGTGTTTGTGTTGGGCTCCGGTCGATTATACAATCTAGCAGTCTTGTGAAAACCTGGGTTAATCCAGGTCCCCCGACCACTGTTGCTCTGATTGTTTACAGACAGCTGATACATACATGTAGCTGGGAGATAACTGATTGTGGCTGTAATCTTCACTCACATACTACAGTATCCTTGTCAGAGTCTACTTACTTGAATCTGGTGGTCAGGATGGGTGACTGTGTTGCTACACACACCTGACTGTTGTGTTATGTTGTGTTACCTTGTGTTTAAGCTGGACACCAGTGGCGGCTGGGCCTGTCGCTGGACAAGGAGGTTGTGTTACCCTGTGTTATGTTGTGTTACCTTGTGTTACAGCTGGACACCAGTGGCTGCTGGGCCTGTCGCTGGACAAGGAGGTTGTGTTACCCTGTGTTATGTTGTGTTACCTTGTGTTACAGCTGGACACCAGTGGCTGCTGGGCCTGTCGCTGGACAAGGAGGTTGTGTTACCCTGTGTTATGTTGTGTTACCTTGTGTTACAGCTGGACACCAGTGGCTGCTGGGCCTGTCGCTGGACAAGGAGGTTGCAGACACAGACCAGTACCTATACACACGATTGCAGCAGAAGTGGGAGGAGCTAGAACTCTCAGAAGAAAATACGTTAGTAGAGACTAGAAGATACTGTTCACGTTCAGATGGACAGGTCTGGCCTGTTGTGTTTAGTCATGTTTCATTGATAGTACACATTTGCCAGGTGTTCATGAGGCCCATAGGTTCTTGCTCAGATTGTCGTTGAGAATACTTAAAATACAGAAGGAAATAATTCTCCATTCAATCATGAAACATGACTCAAAGTGGGGAGCTCTCCTCCAGGTCAACCCCCGGAGTTATCCCCCTTCAACACTCCTTTCTCTCATCATTTTGAAGGGGAAACCAGGCAATAGCATGTTGTCAATAGTTCATATAAAGTTAACTGTTTAGCATTCAATCATAAGGTGCTTTTCTGTCCTTCTGTAATCATGTTTGTTGTGGTCACATCTCTAAAACTGACAGGAATTCATTCTTGAAACTTTGCACACACAAAGACAAGGTTGTCAAGATATGCCTTTTGCTATTGAGAGCTTTTTAGATTTTCATTTTTTTCCATTTTCATTATGTTCCATTTTCATTGATTGTTCATTGGTGATATTCTTGACTCATGCATCAGACTGAATGAGTCATAGTACGACTAGTTATCGAGGTCGACGTTCTACCTCAACATTACCCGGCAGCTCAAGGCAGATGAATTGTGATCAATATCCAAGCCGCTTCTTACATTTTCACAGTGGAAGATTTTCTTACTTAAGTGATTTGTCATTTCCACATCATGATACCAAGTTTTACATTTTACCGGTTTCAGAACTAGAGAAAAATTCCTAAAATAAAATCAGGTATGACCTTATGTTGAAATATGAGTGGAAAATGTTGTTTATCCTGTAAAATGTCTGATCCACAAATATATGGTGACAATGTGTTATTTCTTTTTCAGAGCAAATGTTACCATTGAGTTAGACACAAACCAAGTTCGGGGTTTTTTATTCTCGGCTCAGGCACATCTGCACTGGCCATCGCTGGTGCGAAAATGCAAGATCAAGTTTCCCTTGACACAGATAGGCAACATATCAGTAAGTAGCACAGTTAAACAGCATGATAATAGCACAGTCAGTGTGACACGTGAGGTGATGTTCCAGGGCATTATCTGTGAGTAATTATTATCATGTAATCACAGACTTTCATGATGATCCTAATATGCAGGAGAGCTATGCATTCCTTTGCCAAGATTTCATGTTATGTTACTTGTTATCATTACAAAGAGGAGAAGCTGCCATATAGCTGGAATATTGCTGAGTGTGGTGTTAAACTACAAACAAACAAATACAAAGTGGAAAACTGAAAAAATAACTAACATTCAATTACTTATGTGCTCTCATTGTGACAAGACAGACTTACACCACTTATTTATGTTTTACTTGCAGATATCAGATTTTATAGTAGAGAACACAGGCGACCTGCCTGTTTTAATGCAGATTCTGCCTCTTCCATTATATCCAAACCCTCATACAATCCTGGATCTACTCAACTACAAGTAAGTCACATCTTGTAGAACCAACAATCCATAAATATTGGTCTAATGGTCTTAATATTTGGGTTTTGTATTTGCTGCTTGATGCTCCAAGTTTCATGGAAAACCTTCATAGGCCATACCATACATCACTCTGAAGCAAAGGCTGTTGGTGCATTATCAGTAGTGTAGCCTGTACAAAGCTAGATAGTATTTCACACTGATCTCAATCAAATACCAGGTACGTTACACATTAGTGAACATGTTATTTGTTGTACAGTATGCCTGCAGCATCCAACCTTGTGATGTGTTACCACTGTAGCCATTTCCATGACCTGTAACTATGGTAACCATGACTGTTCCAGGTTATCAGCCGACCTTACAGACTTTATAGAAACTGAGGACTTAGAAACCTTCACTCTCCAGGACTTGGAGGAGTATAATGTAAGTTGTCCCATACACCTGGCACTTGCTTCACAGTACATGCTTCACAATACTCGCTTCACAGTACTACCTTCACAATACATGCTTCACAGTACATCCTTCACAATACATGCGTCACAATACTCGCTTCACAGTACTACCTTCACAATACTTGCTTCACAGTACATCCTTCACAATACATGCTTCACAATACTGCTTCACAGTACATCCTTCACAATACATGCTTCACAATACTGGCTTCACAGTACATCCTTCACAATACATGCTTCACAATATGTGCTTCACAGTATGTGCTTCACAATACATGCTTCACAATACATGCTTCACAGTATGTGCTTCACAATACATGCTTCACAATACATCCTTCACAATACATCCTTCACAATATGTGCTTCACAGTATGTGCTTCACAATACATGCTTCACAGTATGTGCTTCACAATACATCCTTCACAATACATGCTTCACAGTATGTGCTTCACAATACATCCTTCACAAAACATGCTTCACAGTACATCCTTCACAATATGTGCTTCACAGTACATCCTTCACAATACATGCTTCACAGTATGTGCTTCACAATATGTGCTTCACAGTATGTGCTTCACAATACATCCTTCACAATACATGCTTCACAATATGTGCTTCACAATACATCATTCACAATACATGCTTCACAGTATGTGATTCACAATACATCCTTCACAATACATGCTTCACAATATGTGCTTCACAATACATGCTTCACAATACATGCTTCACAGTATGTGCTTCACAATACATCCTTCACAAAACATGCTTCACAATACATCCTTCACAATATGTGCTTCACAGTATGTGCTTCACAATACATCCTTCACAATACATGCTTCACAGTATGTGCTTCACAATACATCCTTCACAATACATGCTTCACAATATGTGCTTCACAGTATGTGCTTCACAATACATCCTTCACAATACATGCTTCACAATACATGCTTCACAATATGTGCTTCACAATATGTGCTTCACAATACATCCTTCACAATACATCCTTCACAATATGTGCTTCACAGTATGTGCTTCACAATACATGCTTCACAGTATGTGCTTCACAATACATGCTTCAGTATACATCCTTCACAATATGTGCTTCACAATACATGCTTCAGTATACATCCTTCACAATATGTGCTTCACAATACATCCTTCACAATACATGCTTCACAATACATCCTTCACAATATGTGCTTCACAGTATGTGCTTCACAATACATCCTTCACAATATGTGCTTGACAGTATGTGCTTGACAATACATGCTTCACAGTACATGCTTCACAATACATGCTTCACAATACATGCTTCACAATATGTGCTTCACAATACATGCTTCACAGTATGTGCTTCACAATACATGCTTCACAATACATGCTTCACAATATGTGCATCACAATACATCCTTCACAATACATGCTTCACAATATGTGCTTCAGTATACATGCTTCACAATATGTGCTTCACAGTACATCCTTCACAATACATCCTTCACAATATGTGCTTCACAATACATGCTTCACAATATGTGCTTCAGTATACATGCTTCACAATACATGCTTCAGTATACATCCTTCACAATATGTGCTTCACAGTATGTGCTTCACAATACATGCTTCACAGTACATGCTTCACAATATGTGCTTCACAATACATCCTTCACAATACATGCTTCACAATATGTGCTTCACAATACATGCTTCACAGTATGTGCTTCACAGTACATCCTTCACAATACATGCTTCACAGTATGTGCTTCACAATACATGCTTCACAGTACATGCTTCACAATATGTGCTTCACAATACATCCTTCACAATACATGCTTCACAATATGTGCTTTCACAATATGTGCTTCACAGTACATGCTTCACAGTACATGCTTCTGTGCTTCACAATACATGCTTCACAATACATGCTTCACAATATGTGCTTCACAATACATCCTTCACAATACATGCTTCACAGTACATCCTGCTTCACATACATGCTTCACAATACATGCTTCACATATATGTCTTCACAATACATGCTTCACAATATGTGCATCACAATACATGCTTCACAATATGTGCTTCACAATATGTGCTTCACAATACATGCTTCACAATACATGCTGTGTTCACAATACATCCTTCACAATATGTGCTTCACACATGTGCATGTGTATGTGCTGTATACATGCTTCACAATACATGCTTCACAATACATCCTTCACAATATACATGCTTCACAATATGTGCTTCAGTATACATCCTTCACAATACATGCTTCACAATATGTGCTTCAGTATACATCCTTCTCAATACATGCTTCACAATATGTGCTTCAGTATACATGCTTCACAATACATGCTTCACAATATGTGCTTCAGTATACATGCTTCACAATACATGCTTCAGTATACATGCTTCACAGTACATCCTTCACAATATGTGCTTCACAGTACATCCTTCACAATCCATACTTCATACTTGCTTCCAGTACATGCTACATGCTTCTTCAGTATACATCCTTCACAGTACATTCTTCACAATACATGCTTGACAATACATCATTCTTCACAATACATGCTTGACAATACATCATTCTTCACAATACATGCTTGACAATACATCATTCTTCACAATACATGCTTGACAATACATCATTCTTCACAATACATGCTTGACAATACATCATTCTTCACAATACATGCTTGACAATGCATCATTCTTCACAATACATGCTTGACAATACATCATTCTTCACAATACATGCTTGACAATGCATCATTCTTCACAATACATGCTTGACAATACATCCTTCTTCACAATACAAGCTTGACAATGCATCATTCTTCACAATACATGCTTGACAATACATCATTCTTCACAATATTTGTCTCACAGTGCTGCCTCACAATATATGAGTCTATAAGTGCTTCACTATACATGCACCAAGATACATTCTTCGTATATACACCTAGGGGGATTGCAAGACTCGGGTAACATGTATGTCATAATACCTGACATAAATGAATCAGCTTGTCATCGTGATAGCAGGCCTAATGATACCTCTTCATTTTGTATAAAAGCACAAGTGTGGATCCTCAACCACACAAGTTGACTCAGAAAATAAAGCATTTCTACAGGATCAAGCCTGTGACACGTCGCCCGAAATATTGTTAACAGAACTGAGTGGTGTCTGTACATGGTTACAAAATGATTTTACAGACTTCAGTCGCCTGTTTTACTTCCTTTGTTGTTAAGTAATTGTTTTGATGAGACCTTGAACCCATCACTTTGTACTAGTAGGTTGGACATTGCTCTATGTCTCTTACACTGTTCTGCAACTGTGAGGCATGTTGTGTTTTCAGGACAATGCTCAGAATCCAATCCCTGGACTACGCAAGTCTGTTGAGAACTTGCTGGGCGTGAAGGCACACAAACACTCCATAGCCTCTGTACTACAACCGGGGGCCAAATTGAAGGTCAGGGTGGGCTTCCAGCCCAAGGACGACTACTCCAGAACATCCATTATACTAATAAGGTAAGTACTGTTCATGGGACACACTAGATGCCAGTATTGGTCATCATCCAGCCTCAGCTCCGCAATCAACATTCATCTTTATAGGCAGTTTTACTCAAGTTTGCTATCGGACACATCACATGGAGCAACACCTGACAGAAATTGACGTAAAACAAGAGTCTGTAAAATATCCACAGTACAGAGTTACTGCTTTTGTTTTCCATTCAGAACTGCATGTTTCTTTCAGGTTTTTTTAAACAGGATTCAGATAGGTTTCTCTAAACACAGGCTAGATACTTAAAATCATCCACATGATTAGCTTATTAGAATATATTATGTTGTGTTGAGTCACTGATACACGTACATTGTGTTGAGTTGTGTCCTACATTGTGTTACAGAAACAACCTGACCATCATTGACACTGTGGTGGTGCAGGGCCAGGGGTGTCGCGGGGAGATGCGGTTCAGCAACAGGAAGCCGGGCTCACATTCACCCCTCATGTTCGACATGAACGAAAAACATTTGAAAAACTGTGATAGTAAGTGTGATCCTCTACAAGAATAAGCAGTGTAGACAACAGTTGTACTGGAATGTTTGTTCTTCAGAAAACTATGGTAAACTATGTTGTTTTTTTAAATATTATTGTTCTTTAGTTGAATGTGTGGTGCCAGGATTTCGTTGCTTTCTAATGGCTTATCAACTACATTCATTAAAGTGTTACCATGGTTACTGCAGTTTCAGAGAAAAAGCCCAGCAAGAGCATGGTGCCACATTTTACCGTGAGGAGGACATTCACACTGCGGAACACGGGGGAACTACCGTTCTACGTCCAGGGATTCAGCATCAATGACTCACCCTGTGAAGGCTATGGTTTCAAAATTTTAGACTGTGAAGGATTTGAAATGCCACCAAATACAAGCAGAAAAATAGATATTGCGTAAGTACATCTACATGCTGAAGATCCTGTGTAGAGCTGGTGTCATCATCAGGCCACCAGTGTCAATCTTTCTGGTATTGGGCAGTATGAGCACTGTTCAATGAGGTGTGAAAGATTCCCAGTGACCTTGCTTTGTCAACACCACACCCCTGCTCTTGGCTTTAAACAAATACTACACATGTAAGATGGGTATCACTTTTGGCTATGTGTTATTGTAGTAAATCACTCACTTGTTCCCTCAATCACAAGACTTGATGAGGTTCCTGCAGGTAATTGTGTTAAAGTTTCACCTCTTGAATCATGAGAGTGGAAGAGTCTGTTCCTATCTTTTGGCCTCAGACATGTCTAATTACAGTGTCAATGTAAATAAAGGACAAACAGAATTGACAAATAATTTTCTCACTGGTTTTGTTGGTTATTTGCAGCTTCACCCCAGATTTTACCATGTCAAGAATCTCCGGAGGTCCCTGACAGTTCACACAAGTTTAGGTCCGCCAGCCAACTACACGCTACAGGCAACAGTTCCCCCCCACCTCCTGTCCAAGTGCTCCGCAGCACTGCCCCGGCCCAACTGGGAACCCGTGCTGTATTACTCCATCGTGTGCGTCATGAACTTTCTCCTCTTCTGCATCCTTGTGGCAGCATACTTTGAAGCAGATCGAATCATCGTGGCAGACATACTCAAACGTAAGCTCCGAGTCAACACAGCGCAGTCGTTCGACAAAGGGAAGGTTTTTGATTTACGTAATGTAGCGGGCTTGTCCATCTCTCCCAAGCCTCCCCCCACCTCACTTAACAGCAGACATGAGAGGAAGGCAGATGATCGAGATCAACGGCCACTTGGAGTACAAGCAGGCACGTAGAGAACCTTTCATCGGCAGCATTCTCAGTGTTCTCAGAAATCTCATTCCACGAAAAATATCACTCTTTTCACGGCGATCTCATGTTGAGAGACAGAGTTCCCGTGAGCGTGAAGCAAAGTCTGTGTCTGTAATTACCAGTGCAAAGCCACAGACCATTGATAAAGACAAACCAACACCAGCACCCACCCCAACCCCAACCCCACCCCCACCACAGGAAACTGTGGCCACAGAGAAATCCATACCACCACACAGAATGAAAAAATCCAGATCCACATCCAGACGGAATCAGGATTCGAACTCGGCTGATGGGCACCTGCCGACTAGATCCGGAGACCGTAATAAAGATATGACCATTCCAGAACAGAAACGTACCGAAATGGACCTTAATGACCCCCCGAGTGCGGAGATACGCCAGGGGCCATACCGATGGGAACGGTCGTCCAGCACTGACCAAGGGGAACGTGCTGTTGATGACATCACAGAGATAAAGGAAGAGGTGAGCCAGTTGAAGCTGGGTAAGATGAAGAACAAGAAGAAGAACAGGACTCGCCTGGAGCGGGACCTTTTGAAGGACAAAGTCCTGCTGCCCCAGCATGAGAACTCCCTGACAGACGACCGGGATGAGATCTCCTCCACCACCACTGACTCCTCTGCTGGAGATGTTGAGGAGAAGGTAGGAACACTTCCATCATGCACAAGTATTAAAAATGTTTTCTGGCCCACATACTGCTAGTCTACAAGGATTTTCTGTCTGAAAAGCGTGAATTTCTCCTGTCCGTCAGTTTACCTTTAGCTGTAACTGTAGATTTTGACCAGTTTGTTTGTTTGTTTGTTTTTATAACATATTTTATTCATGAGAAAAGGATTGGGTACAGGTTATACAACTTAGAACACCCTCTCCGTAGGATTTACATAGTATTATTTACATTAATTCTACAAGATGGACAGAGAAGAACAGAAAGAGGGGAACAATTGCAACAATTAAGAAAATCGTTTTTGATTGACAAATATATGTTTGAACAATTTTAAACATGTTTTGATTTATGTGAACAGTCAGATCTGCATTGCCATGTAATAGTAACTCATAAGTTATATTCACATTGGTAACACCGCGTAAATTAGTAATTGCCCAGTAATGTTTACCAATAGTGATAACATATAATTACATGTCAAAGCCTGATGTTATGAAAACGTTTCCTGGACATAAGATGGTCCAAAGTGTGTTACTCACATTCACTGAGTCCTAGACCCAGTTTTCACAAAACAATCCATAGCTGTTATAGCTGGAGATTTCCAGACATGTTATGGTAGTATACCATCATGGAAAACTGGCATACTAGAACGCCACAGGAACGGTGATCTTAGTCCAGCTAATATTATTATAACCCTTCGATTTATTATGATTTATCATTTTGATGGTATTCCTTGTCTTATTTCTAGAATTCCAGTGCTCGAGACTCTACTCCCGAGCCCCTAGTACCGCTAGTAAAGAGATCCAAGACCAAACTCCGCCCCATGGACCGGGCAGTTCCTGCCATCCTTGACGATGACTACAATGATGAGGAAGAGTTTGAGTTGACCTCCAAATCAAGAGGCCATCGGAAGATTCGCGTCAACCCCAAAGAGACGTTTGGGGGAAACATCCTGAGACCAAGGTAACTTGGAAATTGCTGATTTGATACATGAGAACTGTAGCCAACATTATCTGAGTGGTTTGACCTTGTGGTGAAGCATGGTGATGTGGATCCTAGGTGTGTTGCCTGGTGGTTTAGCTTAGAGGCTGTGGTGTGTGTGAAACCTGTTCTTCCTTTAACTCTCCATGTTAAGACTCCATTTTACAGAAAGTCTCAGCATTCAACCTGGAAAGTACAATGTCTCCCTCTCTGTCTTCCCACAGCACCCTGGAGCTACCCTACAGTCTGGAGACACGCAAGACCAAGGACTCGACTGCATCAGCTGACTCAGCCAGTAAGAACAAGCGTCCATCCAAGACCACACGAAGCAACTCCAAGGGTAGGCACTGTGTTGTCATCTCACTAACACTGTCGTTGTTGTCAGCTTGTTCTCTCACCTGCTGCTGCAGTACTGGGAACAAACTGGGTTGGGAGGACAACGTGTATTCAATGGGAAGTGAAGTGACTGGGCCTTTATGTGGGAAATGACTGGGCCTTTATGTGTAAAGGGAATTGTCTAGGCCTTTATGTGGGAAGTGAAGTGACTGGGCCCTTATGTGGGAAGTGAAGTGACTGGGCCTTTATATGGGAACAAGTGACTGGGCCTTTATGTGGGAAGTGTATTGACTAGGCCCTTATGTGGGAAGTGAAGTGACTGGGCCTTTATGTGGGAACAAGTGAGTGGGCCTTTATGTGGCAAGTGAAGTGACTGAGCGTTTATGTGGGAAATGACTGGGGTGATAGATTGGAAACACAGTGTATTTCACTTGTGATGCATGCCACGTTGTGGATCTTTACCATTATTCCATTATCTGTGTATAGCATCATCTAGACAAATGCAATGTATGTGCTACAATGTGTGTGGGTTCAGCCTCTCCAATACGGTCTAAACTGTTAAACTCCCACTCAATTAGAAGCAACCCAACTAAACTTACATATTATGAGTTATTGTCTTAGGTACTTTAACTCCAGCATTCCCATGTTACTGTGAAATATCTCCATAATGCCCCAAAAATGTCTAGGTCAGGACTGCAGTCTGCCTGATATACACACTATTGTCTACTTTCTAGGTGATACACACTATTGTCTACTGTCTAGTGATACACACTTTTGTCTACTGTCTCCGTGATACACACTATTGTCTTCTGTCTAGTGATACACACTATTGTCTACTCTCTAGGTGATGCACACTATTGTCTACTGTCTCCGTAATACACACTTTTGTCTACTGTCTAGGTGATGCACACTATTGTCTACTGTCTAAGTGATACACACTATTGTCTACTGTCTAGTGATGCACACTATTGTCTACTGTCTAGTGATACACACTATTGTCTACTCTCTAGGTGATGCACACTATTGTCTACTCTCTAGGTGATGCACACTATTGTCTACTGTCTCCATGATACACACTATTGCCTACTGTCCAGGTGATTCACATGTTTGCCTACTGTCTAGGTGATACACACACTATTGCCTACTGTCTAGGTGATACACACACTATTGCCTACTGTCCAGGTGATTCACATGTTTGCCTACTGTCCAGGTGATTCACGTGTTTGCCTACTGTCTAGGTGATACACATACTATTGCCTACTGTCCAGGTGATTCACATGTTTGCCTACTGTCCAGGTGATTCACATGTTTGCCTACTGTCTCGGTGATGCACATGTACATCTACTGTTTAGGGGTTTATATCTGAGCAGACAGTACCATGTCCACCCCCTGTGCATGTGTAGTCCCAGCTTTCTATATGTCTAGTACTGAGTTGTAGCAGGTAGCTGGTAGTGACACATGTAGCTGCTAAGGTCAACTGTATTCCGGTCTTTTCAGGGCGGGAACAACTTCAACCAAACACTTTCTTCTTTTCCTTCAAAATGTACATTTACATTCATTCCCTTCATTGGTTTTCCATAATTGCTTAAATAACCAGATTTTCCAATATTGAGCATGAAAAGTCAAGTGTTGTTTGTCTGAATATTGTGGACCCCTTTCATTTGGTTTGTCTTGCCCTCCCTGTTGTGAAACGGCTCGAATATTGTTCATGTGGACTTACCAATTCATAGAATAACAACCTTGACCTTGTTAATGTAGTGGCTAACTGATGCCAAATGTTGACAGTTTGTGTTGTTACATTTATTTGCTCTGTGTTGTGCATGCTTTATACCCATCTAGTTTTGTGTAAAGCTCTGCATGTTGATTGGTTGCTATGTTGTTACCTAGGTGACACTTTGTTGCACACAACGGCCAGCGACAGCAGTGACCCCGACAAAGATTTCCCAGCGCCTCCGTCGTGGGACTTCCCCAGTGCCACACTGACTCCTGGTTAGATAACTACACTTTGTAGACATGCTCCAAATACATTCAGAATAATGCTCCAGGGAATAGATTCCAGAAGCTCACTGTGTCCGGATCGTCCGTGTCTGTCCACTGGTGTGTCGTGTGTGTCTGTGCCTGTGTCTGTGTCCTGTGGTCCTGTGCCTGTGTCATTGCGTTGTGCGCTGTGTCCTGTGCCTGTCGTCCTGTGCTGTGGTCGTGCCGTGCCGTCAGTGTGTGCCGTGCCTGTTCGTGTTCCGTGCTGTTCGTGCCTGGCCGTGCCTTGTCCGTTCCGTGCCGTGTGTCCGCCGTGCCTGTGTCCGTCGTGCCTGGCCGTCGTGCCGTGCTGTGGCCGTCCGCCGTGCCTGGCTGTGTCGTGTTCGTCGTGCCTGGCCTGTGTCTGTGTCGTCTGTGCCTGCCTGTCGTACCAGCTGTCGTCGTACCGTGCCGTCCGTGTGTCGTCGTGTCGTGCCTCGTCGTACCGTGTGTTCTGTGTCGTCGTGCCGTGTCGTGCCTGTGGTCGTGTCGTGTCGTGATGTGGGTCTGGTGGTATCGGGCGTGTGTCGTCCGTCGTGTTATCCGTCCATTCTCACCATGCCTTACAACCATCCTACTACCTATATCCACTTCACCATGCTCTATAACTTATCATACTACACTCACTCACTCATGCCTACAACCATCCTACTAGCCATCCACTCACCATGCTACTACAACCATCAAACCACCACTCACCATCCCTACAACCATCCTACCATCTACCCACCGCATGCCTACAACTATCCTACCACCCACACACCATGCCTACAACCATCCTACCACCTACCCACTCACCATGCCTACAACCATCCTACCACTTATCCATTTACTATGCCTACAACCATCCTACCAACTATCCACTCACCATGCCTACAGCCATCCTACCAACTATCCACTCACCATGCCTACAGCCATCCTACCAACTATCCACTCACAATGCCTATAACCATCATACCACCACTCACCATGCCTGCAACCATCATACCAACTATCCACTCACCATGCCTACAAACAGCCTACCACCTACCCACTCACCATGCCAACAACCATCATACCACCACTCACCATGCCTACAACCATCATACCAACTATCCACTCACCATGCCTACAACCATCCTACCACCTATCCACTCACCATGCCTACAACCATCCTACCACCCACACACCATGCCTACAACCATCCTACCACCTATCCACTCACCATGCCAACAACCTTCTCCTACAACCCACACACACCATGCCTTACAACCATCCTACCACCTACCCACTCTCACCATGCCTACAACCATCCTACCACCTATCCACTCACCATGCCTACAAACAGCCTACCCCTACCCACTCACCATGCCTACAGCCATCCTACCACCCCACACACCATGCCTACAACCATCCTACCACCTATCCACCCACCATGCCTACAACCATCCTCCACCCACCCACACACCATGCCTACATCCATCCTACCACCTATCCACTCACCATGCCTACAACCATCCTACCACCCACGTACCATGCCTACAACCAACCTACCACCTACCCACTCACCATGCCTACAGCCATCCTACCACCCATCCCATGCCTACAACCATCCTACCACCCCACACACCATGCCTACAACCATCCTACCACCCCACACACCATGCCTACAACCATCCTACCCCCCACCCCATGCCTACAACCATCCTACCGCCAACCCACACACCATTCCTACAATCCTACAACAAACACACACACACACACACACACACACACACACACACACACACACACACACACACACACACACACACACACACACACACACACACACACACACACACACACACACTTGTGACCGTAAAGCTGTGATTGGGGTGACGAATCAGAGCACAACTGTACATCACATCAACATTGTTCATCACTAACTGTACTAACACCCCCAGTTGATATTGTTCCACCTGTCTGTTGTGGCTGACAGTCTCACTGTAGTGACGACAGGCCTGTACCTGTCATGTCAGTGTTCTATGTTTCCCACAATCACTGTACTGTCCCTCTCAGTGACACTCACACAGTTGTGTATGTTGTAAATATAGTATGCAGATTGTTTTGTCTGAATCACCAGTATCCTATTATTGGCATTAAGTGAAACATTTTGTTACTACTTTCTATCCTTCCTCTATGTTGAGGTTTGTTTTTCTTTATGAAGTGCAAAATGGTACCAGTAGCCATGGTAACACATTTCCTGGTATTATGTAGGTGACCTCACTGAGCTGTCCATACAGACCGAGAACTTTGCCCAGAAGCACATCAAGGGCCTGGGCAGTAACGGTAGCGCCAGTAATGGTGGCACCAACAGCCAACTGAACGGCTTCTCCCCCGAGGCCCTCACCAGCTCCAGCCGCTCCAGCAGCTACAGCAGCATTGTCAGCAACAGCAGCAGTGACTCCAACACCAACAAGGCCAAGGGCAAACAATCCACAGCTGGAGACAAGCGAGCTACCGGCTTCTCTCCTTTTGGTGAGAATGGTCTCCCAGGTATGCACCTTTCATACACCCATGCTTCAATGTCCAGGATGTCTCACTGCCAGACTGACGCTGTTTTTCTCTACATAGTATTCATGTATTTTCTAACTCGGCTGAGATTGTAAGTTGATCTGTAGTGTGTGAGATGCCAGGGGTCAATTCCTTCTGGACTCCTGGTTGTAAGACACGTCTTGAATGTTAGTGTTGAAGTTGACGGACACGATTTTGACTCTTTCAGGACCTATAGGGATCAAGAATGGAGCTTCCAAGTCTCCAACAAACAAGACCCGGAACCCGTGGAGCGGAGGACCACCATCCCCAGACTCCATGTAAGTCCTACGGTCAAACATATACGAGGGGGCTATCAAAACGTTTTGAGCCTAAAATACTTTTGATATGTTCATCATAAAAATGACTATGATTGAAGACTATTGAAGAATGGTTTATATCATTCACATAAACGTAATATTGAAATGCATATTTCACTAGTGTCAGGTCATGTGACATGTACCCCTATTGATACGGCAGAATTGGATAAGCTCGAGTACAGAGCAGTCATAAAGGGTTTGGCCCTCGAGGGCCACCACTGCTGTCAATCGCTCTATTTTAGGCTCAGAACTCTTTGATAGCTCCTTGTATATTTCCAACATGGCAGTGCGGCGTAAAACTAAACTCACTCACTCATTTACTCCAACATAGCAATAGTGTATTTATGTACTCCATAGTCAACCCTTCTAGTCTGAGTAAAGTAAAGCTTGTGGTCACATGATTCATGGTGTGTTGTCATAGTAACTAATGCCCTCCCCTTGATGTGTGATGTGTTGCCATAGCAACTGATGCTGTCCCTGTGTTGCAGTGGCAGCTTTGGACTGACGACCATTGAGGAGAACTCTTCTGCACCCTTCACATCCCAAACGGCCAGCATTGATTCATTTGGTCAGCAGGAGTACGGCTTCACAGGCAATGGTATGACTGCCACCAGGAGACATCATGAGACATCAATGTGCTGTAATAGAAATACAACAACCAGACAGGACTTAAACGACTAAAACAAATATAAACTAGGCTCGGCTTAAGTAGCAGTCTTGTCAACAAGCTTGCCGATCTCCATTATCTACTTGAGAGAAGAATGACATACAGTGCAGGGTATGTGTGAGCAGGTTTGTTGATGAGATGTGTTGTGCTGTTGCAGGCTACACCAACCCGATGGAGCAGATTCCCAAGCAGCCATCAATGATGCAGCAGCTCATGGCCGAACGCCGTCGCCGCTACAGGGAACACCAGCTCAAGATGCTAAACAAGGGTATGTGTCTTACAGATTAGCTGTTTACCTGTATCTCTGTGAAACCTCTCACGTGTTTAGGCTGTGTTGAGAAACAGTTATACCTGACTCATGTCAATCTTCCTGTGTGATGTAGGTGAAGATTGGCCTGGCTTTGACGTTCCCCCTGTCAGAAGTGACAGCCTGTGGGACTCTGAGTACAACCCACTGGAGAACGCCTGGTCTGTGGCCACAGACTCACCACCCAGTGCCAATGTAAGTACAGTAATCTTCACTAATAACAAGCTAACAGAGACCACTAGTTTTCATTAGATACAACTGCCCTCCATTATTCGCATTTCAACCAAAAGAAACAACAGTTTATTATATCTGTCAGTGTAGACTAGACTAGACAGTGTAAGTACTAGGGGACACACGCGACGCCTTGCGCACGCACACACGACGCAGTGCCAATGCGCGCATCTAGGACACACACACACACAGTGCCAATGAAAGTATTAGGACACCCTGCCCAGTGCCAATGAAAGTATTAGGACACCCCTCTCCCAGTGCCAATGAAAGTATTTAGGACACCCCTCTCCCAGTGCCAATGAAAGTATTAGGACACCCCTATCCCAGTGCCAATGAAAGTATTTAGGACACCCCTCTCCCAGTGCCAATGAAAGTATTAGGACACCCCTCTCCCAGTGCCAATGAAAGTATTAGGACACCCCTCTCCCATTGCCAATGAAAGTATTAGGACACCCCTCTCCCAGTGCCAATGAAAGTATTAGGACACCCCTCTCCCAGTGCCAATGAAAGTACTATGCAGACACTACACCAGATCAGCTAGTGTACTGATATGATCATCACTCCTGCTGTTTCAGGCGGGCGGTTTCTGGAATGCGTTGACAAGTTCAGCCACCAGCGGCTGGAACAACCTGACCTCCATCTGGTCGAACAACCCGAGCACATCCTCTCCGTCTACCATGGAGAATGAGGTGGTGTACCCAGAACCAACATACTCCGGAAACTCCAGCCCACAGGTAAGAATGTCAACCCACACCCCCTCCACCCAACAGCCCACAGGTAAGAATGTCAACCCACACCCCCTCCAACCAACAGCCCACAGGTAGGACTGTCAACCCACACCCTCTCCACCCAACAGCCCACAGGTAAGACTGTCAACCCACACCCCCTCCAACCAACAGCTAATACCAGACTCGGTCAGGCAAGATACTTTATGGATGAGTAGTTCTGTATTTGATTATTAACATTTCAGTTTAGATCCCTATACCATTGTCTTACATGATAATTGAACATTGTGTTTGACATATAGTGAACATCAAAATATGACTAATTCAATTTAGTTTCTCCATCTATATGATTTTATTCAAAACATTTCAAGTGTCTTACATACTGTATGCTGACTGAAGAAGTGATTCCTCAGTGAATGCTGCAAGCCTGAACTCCAGCACATACACAATACACTAATGCACCTTGTTGTTTAGATCACCAACGCCGGGAACGTTCAGTCCGTTCAGCCCCACTGTGGACATGGCCATCTGGAGCCCCAAGGCCACCACAGCCAACACAGCCAGCACAGGATGGGGCCAGTTCCTTCCCCCCAGAGGGAGACAACCCCAAGAACACTGACAATTAAACTATTATACCACTTAGAGTGACCTCCCCTTACAGCTCACACAGCTTCACTGTGTTACACTGCTCCTTTTGTTCTCTGCACTGTTGCTGAAACCACTCACTTTATCCCTGAGTAGTTGTCCAAACTTACATGTAGATCCATTACCAGGTTTCTGGTGTTCCATATTTCTGTTAAGGTTTACCTTATGGAAGTGATTTCAAATTTGTGAACTTTAGTTAAAATATCACAGATGGAAATGAGATAAATTTTCTGTACTTGTCATGAAGTTTAGTTTAAGCCATATAGACTATAGTCATATTTCTAACACAATGTTCTAAAGCTAAATTAGTGAGAGTAGGACGTTATAGTAGTCTCACCACAGAGCGTGATGTGAAGTTCACCCCCTAGAGTTAGCTCCCTTTGTTGTAGCCGTTAGGAGAACTAGCATCCTACTACGTCTTTGGTTTGTTTGTAGAAAGTGTTTTGTTGGCTTCTTATCACGTGTTATTCTTCCACCTGCAGGTTCGTGTTGTGTGTTACATACCTCCTGTAAAACCCACCTAGAACTTCAGTTGAACTACTCACATGATCACCTATGTTTCAGTGTTTAGGACAAGTTAGTTTTCTTCATGTGCTCTACTTGTACATAGTTTCTTTCATAGTTTGATTATGCCAGTTTACTCTGTACAGCCGTTTCTTCATTGGCTTAACTGTGCGAAGCTCTATTATTTTGGTTTGAGAGTCGAGTTAGGCATGAACAGAAGGTATGATGTCACTCTCAAAAATTATTTCATGTATGATTTTATACGCAGAACTATCCAACCAGTAGCAGCAGTAAAGTCATTATTACAGGTCCCTCATAGTCTTGTCAATGTTAGATTTTCTCCAGATATTGCATGTGTTAGATTTTCTCCAGATATTGTGTGTATATTGATAACTAGTGATACTAGTACTATTTGTATATGTATATAATTGTATGGGAGGTCACTCTATGTTGGCATCAGTGGAGGATATGTTCATAGGATGTTGAGTTGTCCTGATGATCAAAACATTTAATATGTTATGGATTTGAGAGGCATATTGCATTTTTTTTATCATGCTGCTCAAACATTTGGACATCCTTTCACTTGCAGTTCCGATGAGATGTGTTCACAAGTGAATGAGCAGCCATCTTGTGGTTAGATTCTGGTTTAGGGAGCAGTTCAAAACATTGGCTGTAAGCTGATTGACTACATTTTGGGACAGACATTCACACATGCACACTGTCGACATACTAGAAACATGCATGTGCACACAGGCATGCACACACACACACACACACACACAGAAACTAAGATGTCCAATCAGTGTCATAATTTTGAACTGCTGTCTAAAAATGATCAATGTGTAATGGCTAAGCAAATTGTTTATTTGCTACAATTATGTTATAATGTATGAAGTGTAATATTTTACAGAGCTGGTCAGTGTGTGAGAGACACTGTGTCAAGTGGCCTTGATCTAGTGGTGTACATGATCTGAATACTGACATGTGCAACACTGAAATCCTTATGGTTTTTCACAGAATATTTATAAATTGTTCAACTTGGCTGTGAACTCTGTTCAGATGATGTTGCAGGTAAACATTTCCTGTAAGTGTAATGTGTCGGTAAGATTACCCACAAGGGTCACTGTCATCCCACTGATCAAGGCCACCCAATGTGCAGTCTGTATGAGACATGTGTGAAGCTCCAGCTGGAGTTACAACCTATACTATATCCATTGAGGCTCCCAACTGTGGCCCTGGATCGTGACAACCCCCTCACTATGTATGACAACAAGTAATGAGACTTGTAGACTCACCACAACTGTGACAATCACCTGATTCTGGAGTTGCCTCCCCTGGTTGTCCTCATCTTGTATGAGTTGATGACGGAGCCTCCTTGACCTTAACATACATCCCCCTCACCAGACAGTGGCAGGTTGTACCAAGAGCAGTATGTTCTGTGTGGTAACCATTAATCACACTGTTTATACAATCACATCAAGTGTTTAAAGCTGTGAAATTGGAATATACTTACACAGTGGCTGCCATCTCCTGTCTGCCTGTCGGTGTGGAGGAGGAGACAAGACTTGATTATTGACGTGACTGTGTACGTTCGGAGCTCCACTGAGGAACAGCTGATGCAGGGACAGAAGCCCTTGTTTGTAGCATCCATAATTTTATCAATTTTGTTGCATCAAAGCATTTCATATTCTCAAAAATTGGAATTTTCAAAATGTTCAAGTCAAAACTGGTTCAAGTGTTCGTATTTGACTATAAAAGTGTACATTATGCTTTAAAAAAGATTATTCTATGGCCTGTTTCTAGAACCTTGTATGCAGGCCTATTTAGACGTGAATACAGCTCTCTTTCGAAAAATGAGTGCAGCTGGCAGTGTGAGCTCCAACCCATACACGTCCCTGTTGTTGTGTGTACGTTGTAGCCTCTCTGATACTCAAGTTACCTTGTTAAACCAGCAGGGTATATCCTTCGTCCATGGATACATTGTAATACCATGACAGTTGATGTGTCCTGCTTCTTTAACGGCATGTATACTGTTCTTCAAGTTGAGAAGTGGTTAGTTTTAATGTGATGCTATTTTACTGACACTGATGAATACTTTGTTATTGCTAGAGACCTAGATAGTGATGCCTGGTGCGGCATTGTGTTACATATCAGTAGGACCCAGCTCGGGCACGTAGATCACAGGTTGCTTCAGTTTGTGACTGACAATAGCTACAGGTCGTGCTGTGTTGCACAAGCTTTGTATAGTCTCCCACTTGCTTTCATTGGTCACTTATGTATAGAAAACATTCTTTTTAAAGCAGTTGATAAACATTTAGTTTTGTTTCTGTCATATAGGATAAATGTTAATTTCCTATTTTGTGTTCGATTTTACCAGGAGTAATTTTAAAGAAAGTGTTTGGGCAAAATTTAGAAATATTTGTGTTTCGGGTAACTTGATTGGGATACAAAGTTGAGGAGAGTTTCCTTCAAAAAACTATAAGCTTAAGTACAATTTAGTTGAATTGTTTGACAACTAATTACAAGTTCTGGCTGCAAGTGACACGTTTATTTGGTCTGGTTACCGGGAACATACATATTTTCTTGTTTGGCCTCAGCTCGGCTCCTGTGGCTGTAGGTGTTGTGGTCGGTGTAGTAAGTACAAGTTTACAGGCAGATGGCCGCCGGACGGACAAACAGATAAACAGACACATAACAGTCCAAGCACAGTGCTTGTAGCAGAAGAGGACTGCACGCTTTAGATGGGAATATTTTCCCAAGTAATTGTTGCGTTTTTTACCTTTTTTAATATTGTTAAACTGCTTTTTTGTGAGTAGTAAAATGTTTGTCTGTGATAATTTAAGTATCAGAGAGGTGAGGCTGATTTGTTTGTTAGTCTCCTGGAGCTGGTCGCCTGTATTTGTGAACCATCAGCTCTTCTGTATTGAGGCAGCGGTCTGCTGCACTCTACCTGGAATGGTCCTATATGTTACTTTTACATTTTCAAGGCTTAGATGTGAAGAAAACATTAGCCATAGGTTTCCCTGGCTGTGCCCACTCTCTGCGGTCAGACTTGACCCGGGGAGAGGTCAGGGGAACCATCTGTTTGTCTTTATCACTGGTCTGTGGTAAGAAAGAAGTGCTCTAACAAGAAACTTCTGCTGCGGATCGTGTGTCCGTTTTACTTTAAAAAATAATAAAATAATTTCGTTTTTATTGCATTTTGTCTTCTTTGTTGTATGTGAAGGACTTCAAAATAACTGAAGATGGAAATATTGCTTAGAACTATATCGTCTGTGGACAGGCTTAAGAATAGGAAATGTTAGCATTTTACAGTTCGTGTTTTGACTGGTATGATAAGGAGTTATGTGTACTACTATCTTACCAAAAAAAGGTACTTATTGAAACTCTGATACATTGATAGATAATAGATGGTTTGTACAACTATATCGCAAACCCTCCTCCCATTGATGCTCTAAGAGCCTTCTAACATCCTGTATGGCTTCAAATGCTAGTCCTGATGAGTGGTTGTTCAGCAGTATTCGGGCTGTCTCGGCCTGTAACATGATAGCGGTTATTCAGCAGTATTCGGGCTGTCTCGGCCTGTAACACATGATAGCGGTTGTTCAGCAGTATTCAGGCTGTCTTGGCCTGTAACACATGATTCAGAACCAGGCACACAACTCTAACCTTCAGCAACTTGCTGGATTGCACAGGGTGGAAGTGCTGTCCACGCGAAATGTGGAGTTGCCCCAAAAGCAACTCCATTTCCTCGCTGGACCGTGAAAGACGAGTATGTGGCGCAAGAGTGATGGTAAGTTTTCCCTCGCATTCTGGAACCACCTCTAAGATGGTGGACACTCCACACCTGAAGGCATACGCAAGGGACCGATAGTTGTCTCCAGCCTCAAGGTGCCAAAGAGCGACTGTCAGTTTCAGTCCAGGTGAAAGAGTTTGCCTGCAATTGGTGACTTCCCTATCGATTGCTGGGGCCACCATCTGCAGGGCTTCATCGAAGAGCTGTGGCGTTAACCTTGTGTAGTTTTGGAACGTTACTGGATCCTCCAGTGTCTGCGTGTCTAGGAGGCTGGAGAACTGTCCAAACTGTTATCCCCTCTCCTCTATGAGCCATGGCCGCACCCAGGAGTGCCTGACTGCAGCTCTCCTGGCCCTTTGTGGTAGGAGTTGTAGCTGGTCTGGCTGCAGCTCTCCTGGCCCTTTGTGGTAGGAGTTGTAGCTGGTCTGGCTGCAGCTCTCCTGGCCCTTTGTGGGAGTTGTAACTGGTCTGGCTGCTGCTCGTCTGGCATTTGGATTTCTGCTTTAACAACGGCCATTGACTTGTCCATATCGCTGGTGTCAACGGTTGGAACAAAGAAGTCATTACTGTCTTTGATTTCGCAGTCAACATTAGTTAGATGTCCCTTAGTTTTCAGATGCTTAGTGATGTGCTTTACCCGAATGTGCAATGCTAATATCTGAATGATAGTATGAACAATGTACTTACTTTGGAATAACCTTGGCCCCGTTTCACAAAGCTCACGTTACGAGATTTTAGGTTTACGAGAGCTTTGTGAAACGGGGCCCAGGACTTGGTTATTCCTGGGGTAGATGTATATTTGTTCTGATCGTACATGTTGGGGTTTTTTTTACATTAAATCCCTGTCGAACAAACTGCAATATGGGTGCACAATCGTACTTGATCATACAAAATCGTAATAAATACGCCAAAATACGCCAGGTAGGCAGGTCTACAACAAATATCTCTAGAATAACGTTTGATGACATGACGGTTGAAAACTACAAACTGTCAAATCCTGGACAGTAAAATCACAACGCAATGGACAGTTTGTTCGCTAAATGTGAGCAACTCCATATAAAACGTACAGTTTGGTTTTTCGACGATAACTGAAAAAACACTGACGCATTTAAGCCTAAACTGTGAATGAAGACTTACACTAACTATAACTAAGAATTGACAGCAAAAAAAGGCGTGTCTGCCGATGAGGTGGTCATATTTCGTGTTGAAACGATCATTTTCTGCGATATTGTTTCGACACTCAGGAGGGTGCCCTCGTTTAACGCACAATTGTAATAAATAGAGAGAGTGTCAAGCTATTACAGAAAGATCTATAAATTTCTAGACCCCTCTGCCAAATGGCAAAACCTAATATACTTGCAAAATAATGAAAATGCGCGGGAAAACTTACCATTACTCTTGCGCCACATGCGCCACATGTTCGTCTTTCACTGTCCAGCGAGGAAATGGAGTTGCTTTTGGGACAACTCCACATTTCGCGTGGACAGCGCTTCCACCGTGTGGACTGGGATCATCTTGAATGGTGGATCCGCACCACAAATTCCAAGTAATTAGTTCTTTCAGCTCTGCCTCTCATGGCCCATTGCTGGTCATTGTGTTGGACTGCCGTGGGTGTGACCAGGGATAATAGGAGACTGTAAATTATCCCTGCTATGACTTACAGATGGCTGTGATAAAAACAAGTGGACAGAATATTCTGTCATGTGTGAAACAGTATCCACTACCCATCTGTGGACAGAATATTCTGTCATGTGTGAAACAAATCAACATTCTAACGCCATGAAATAATAACTGTCCTATTTCGAGTGCTGAAAATATTGAAATTCCGTGTGATTAAAACGCTATACAATGTGTTCCCCAAACTGTTGACTGTTGAGAGACCAAGTGATATTGCCAGAACGTCTTCGTTTTGTACCGATAAATGGACAATCGGGCGAAAGACGGTCATCTAGCTTCACGCGATAATGTCCTCTTTCAGCTACAGCAGTTTGAAAAAGTGTGAAGAATTAACAATTAAATTATTACTGACATCAATTGATGTACAGTGATGTATTATTATGAATGTGTAAATGTATATGTGTTATTTTTCTACGAATATTTCAAAGAGCCTTAGACGACTTTTGATACAGGATACATTCACTGCCTCCGTTAAAACAAATATCTGTAATTTCAAACATTCTATGATAGAAGACATGTGTAAGACATTTCCAAATGTGACACATCAGTGACAAAAATCATGACAGGATGCAATTCCCTTCGTTGACATGTAGTATTCACAAAGTACACAAAGTACTTTATTAAGCGCCCCCTGTATTTTTGCATTGATAGGTTTTCAACACGTACATAAACTTCTCGTGGTGACCACGATGGAAAGTCCATGTGACTGTATGACAACCAGCACCCTTCTCTTCATACCCTCTGTCAGCCTCCTAATCCTCTGAAGAGGCAGTCTACGCCATTCTTCGTGTAAAGCAGCTTCCAATTGGACCAGGTTCTGTACAGCAGGATCCTTTTGTTGCACACGACGTCCAATCATGTCCAGATATGTTCCAAAGGGTTAAGATCGGAGCTTATTCAATCGTGAGATATGTCAGGAGTGCTTAAACGTTCTGTTCTCATGTTTGAACACTAGTGAATGCAACACTATTTGCAGCAAATAATACCATCCACTGTTTGGTGGCGTCACAGCAGTGAAGTGGAGCTGTTTTTGACAACGATCAATGTATGTTAGTAACGCGGCAGACGGTGTCCGTTTCACTGGTTGAGTGTGGACTTCAGTACAGTCAGTAGGTCAAGTAGGAAGTAAACACATAAATTAAGATATTATACAGGTTGAGAGTGTGTCTGTATATATCTATATTTATATACCGCAACTCAGCTTGTTCTGGACCGAGGCCATGGCTCGATCCTACACATATGACACCAGCCGCTCTCTTGGATAATCACTGTCACACTTAGGGTAATTACTGTGGTACCTCGCGATAGTCATTATAACTAACAGCAATAACCACGATGCCTTAATCATTCCGATAATCACTGTCACACAGAGTAATAGCTGTGGTACAAACAGCACTAACCATGATGTCTCATTCCTTCCGATAAGACTGTGGTACAAACAGTAATAACCATACTCCTTCCGATAATCACTGTCACACATAGGGTAATTACTGTGGTACAAACAGTAATAACGATACTCCTTCCGATAATCACTCTCACACATAGGGTAATTACTGTGGTACAAACAGTAATAACCATACTCCTTCCGATAATCACTGTCACACATAGGGTAATTACTGTGGTACAAACAGTAATAACCATACTCCTTCCGGTAATCACTGTCACACATAGGGTAAATACTGTGGTACAAACAGTAATAACCATACTCCTTCCGATAATCACTGTCACACATAGGGTAATTACTGTGGTACAAACAGTAATAACCATACTCCTTCCGGTAATCACTGTCACACATAGGGTAAATACTGTGGTACAAACAGTAATAACCATACTCCTTCCGATAATCACTCTCACACATAGGGTAATTACTGTGGTACAAACAGTAATAACCATACTCCTTCCGGTAATCACTGTCACACATCAGGTAAATACTGTGGTACAAACAGTAATAACCACACTCCTTCCGATAATCACTGTCACACATAGGGTAATTACTGTGGTACAAACAGTACTAACCATACTCCTTCCGATAATCACTGTCACACATAGGGTAATTACTGTGGTACAAACAGTAATAACCACACTCCTTCCGATAATCACTGTCACACATAGGGTAATTACTGTGGTACAAACAGTAATAACCATACTCCTTCCGGTAATCACTGTCACACATAGGGTAATTACTGTGGTACAAACAGTAATAACCATACTCCTTCCGATAATCACTGTCACACATAGGGTAATTACTGTGGTACAAACAGTAATAACCATACTCCTTCCGGTAATCACTGTCACACATAGGGTAATTACTGTGGTACAAACAGTAATAACCATACTACTTCCGATAATCACTGTCACACATAGGGTAATTACTGTGGTACAAACAGTAATAACCATACTTCTTCCAGTAATCACTATCACACATAGGGTAATTACTGTGGTACAAACAGTAATAACCACACTCCTTACGGTAATCACTCACACATCACACATGGGGTAATTACTGTGGTAAAAACAGTAATAACCATACTACTTCCGATAATCACTGTCACACATAGGGTAATTACTGTGGTACAAACAGTAATAACCATACTCCTTCCGATAATCACTCTCACACATAGGGTAATTACTGTGGTATAATAACCATACTACTTCCGGTAATCACTGTCACACATAGGGTAATTACTGTGGTACAAACAGTAATAACCACACTCCTTCCGATAATCACTGTCACACATAGGGTAATTACTGTGGTACAAACAGGTAATAACCATACTTCTTCCGATAATCACTGTCACACATGGGGTAATTACTGTGGTACAAACAGTAATAACCACACTCCTTCCGATAATCACTGTCACACATGGGGTAATTACTGTGGTACAAACAGTAATAACCATACTCCTTCCGATAATCACTGTCACACATAGGGTAATTACTGTGGTACAAACGGTAATAACCATACTCCTTCCGGTAATCACTGTCACACATAGGGTGAATTACTGTGGTACAAACAGTAATAACCATACTCCTTCCGATAATCACTGTCACACATAGGGTGATTACTGTGGTACAAACGGTAATAACCACACTCCTTCCGATAATCACTGTCACACATAGGGTAATTACTGTGGTACAAACAGTAATAACCATACTACTTCCGATAATCACTGTCACACATAGGGTAATTGCTGTGGTACAAACAGTAATAACCATACTCCTTCCGATAATCACTGTCACACATAGGGTAATTAACAAACAGTAATAACTGTGGTACAAACAGTAATAACCAAACTACCTTCCGATAATCACTGTCACTGTCACACATAGGGGTAATTACTGTGGTACAAACAGTAATAACCATACTCCTTCCGATAATCACTGTCACACATAGGGTAATTACTGTGGTACAAACAGTAATAACCATACTCCTTCCGATAATCACTGTCACACATAGGGTAATTACTGTGGTACAAACAGTAATAACCATACTCCTTCCGATAATCACTCTCACACATAGGGTAATTACTGTGGTACAAACAGTAATAACCATACTCCTTCCGATAATCACTCTCACACATAGGGTAATTACTGTGGTACAAACAGTAATAACCATACTCCTTCCGGTAATCACTGTCACACATAGGGTAATTACTGTGGTACAAACAGTAATAACCATACTACTTCCGATAATCACTGTCACACATAGGGTAATTACTGTGGTACAAACAGTAATAACCATACTTCTTCCAGTAATCACTATCACACATAGGGTAATTACTGTGGTACAAACAGTAATAACCACACTCCTTACGGTAATCACTGTCACACATAGGGTAATTACTGTGGTAAAAACAGTAATAACCATACTCCTTCCGATAATCACTGTCACACATAGGGTAAGTACTGTGGTACAAACAGTAATAACCATACTCCTTCCGATAATCACTCTCACACATAGGGTAATCACTGTCACGCATACGGTAATTACTGTGGTACAAACGGTAATAACCACACTCCTTCCGATAATCACTGTCACGCATAGGGTAATTACTGTGGTACAAACAGTAATAACCATACTACTTCCGATAATCACTCCTCACACATGGGGTAATTACTGTGGTACAAACGGTAATAACCATACTTCTTCCGGTAATCACTGTCACACATGGGGTAATTACTGTGGTACAAACAGTAATAACCATACTACTTCCGTAATCACTGTCACACATGGGGTAATTACTGTGGGTACAAACGGTAATAACCATACTCCTTCCGATAATCACTCTCACACATGGGGTAATTACTGTGGTACAAACGGTAATAACCATACTCCTTCCGATAATCACTCCTCACACATAGGGTAATTACTGTGTGGTACAAACAGTAATAACCATACTCCTTCCGATAATCACTGTCACACATATAGGGTAATTACTGTGGTACAAACAGTAATAACCATACTACTTCGATAATCACTGTCACACATAGGGTAATTACTGTGGTACAAACAGTAATAACCATACTTCTTCCAGTAATCACTATCACACATAGGGTAATTACTGTGGTACAAACAGTAATAACCACACTCCTTACGGTAATCACTGTCACACATAGGGTAATTACTGTGGTAAAAACAGTAATAACCATACTCCTTCCGATAATCACTGTCACACATAGGGTAAGTACTGTGGTACAAACAGTAATAACCATACTCCTTCCGATAATCACTCTCACACATAGGGTAATCACTGTCACGCATAGGGTAATTACTGTGGTACAAACAGTAATAACCACACTCCTTCCGATAATCACTGTCACGCATAGGGTAATTACTGTGGTACAAACAGTACTAACCATACTACTTCCGATAATCACTCTCACACATAGTGTAATTACTGTGGTACAAACAGTAATACCCACACTCCTTCCTATAATCACTGTCACACATAGGGTAATTACTTTGGTACAAACAGTAATAACCATACTCCTTCCGATAATCACTGTCACACATAGGGTAATTACTGTGGTACAAACAGTAATAACCACACTCCTTCCGATAATCACTCTCACACATAGGGTAATTACTGTGGTACAAACAGTACTAACCATACTACTTCCGGTAGTCACTGTCACACATAGGGTAATTACTGTGGTACAAACAGTAATAACCATACTCCTTCCGATAATCACTGTCACACATAGGGTAATTACTGTGGTACAAACAGTACTAACCATACTACTTCCGGTAGTCACTGTCACACATAGGGTAATTACTGTGGTACAAACAGTAACAACCATACTCCTTCCGATAATCACTCTCACACATAGGGTAATTACTGTGGTACAAACAGTACTAACCATACTACTTCCGGTAGTCACTGTCACACATAGGGTAATTACTGTGGTACAAACAGTAATAACCATACTCCTTCCGATAATCACTGTCACACATAGGGTAATTACTGTGGTACAAACAGTAATAACCATACTCCTTCCGGTAATCACTGTCACACATCGGGTAATTACTGTGGTACAAACAGTTATAACCATACTCCTTCCGATAATCAATGTCACACATAGGGTAATTACTGTGGTACAAACAGTACTAACCATACTCCTTCCGGTAATCACTGTCACACACGGAGTAATCTTGTCACCTTCTCTATAAATTAGAGGTTGTTACTGTGATTTGAAACTTCCGATTAATCATATTGCAGGAACTGTAATGGTAACATGTTATTCCAATCTTTGGTGTTTTTGTCTGGTCTCATCCCTGAAGTTCCTCCACACAGCTTGTGGATGTGATGTTGGGGTATACAAGTATTATCTTGTATTTCACATGTTCTCAGTTCTATGTGGATATAGGTTTGTGTAGAACTAAAACCTACTATGTACATCAGAATGATGGTCTTATTTAGTTACTGTTTTTAAGCTAGATATGTCTGTGACTTGTATATCATTAGGAGATACAAATAGTGTTTGTAATGAAGAGCTAGGCTACAAGCGCCATTCTGAATTAGGAACCGAGTGCACTGTTACATAATAATCGGGATTGAGTCCAGGGGTAACTTATATCTACATTAAACACACGGTATCCTCCAACTATGACAAAGTTGGCTTTAGGGAAGATATTGAGTATTGAGTGCTTTGTCAGTCTTTGCAGATTCTGATAGGTCACTCAGAGGCTACAAACCAATATAACAACTTCTGGATGAAACAGCTGAATTTATATAAAAAGCTTCTTTCTCAATATCATAGTAGGTAAACCTTTTGGCAATAATGCTATGTCCGCCGTACACTTGTAGGTTACAGAATGCAGGGTTACAGCTGTCGTGTTATACAGCTGGCTTGACAGCGGCTGTGTTACACAGTGTGTCATGTTGGCTTGACAGTGGCGGTGCTACACAGTGTCATGCTGGCTTGACAGTGGATTTGTTACACAGTGTGTCATGTCGGCTTGACAGTGGCTGTGTTACACAGTGTGTCTTGTTGGCTTGACAGTGGCTGTGCTACACAGTGTCATCCTGACTTGACAGTGGCTGTGTGACACAGTGTGTCATGTCGGCTTGACTGTGGCTTTGTTACACAGTGTCATGTTGGCTTGACTGTGGCTTTGTTACACAGTGTCATGTTGGCTTGACAGTGGCTGTGTTACACAGTGTGTCATGCTGGCTTGACAGTGGCTGTGTGACACAGTGTGTCATGTCGGCTTGACTGTGGCTTTGTTACACAGTGTCATGTTGGCTTGACTGTGGCTTTGTTACACAGTGTCATGTTGGCTTGACAGTGGCTGTGTTACACAGTGTGTCATGCTGGCTTGACAGTGGCTGTGTGACACAGTGTGTCATGTCGGCTTGAATGTGGCTTTGTTACACAGTGTCATGTTGGCTTGACAGTGGCTGTGTGACACAGTGTGTCATGTCGGCTTGACTGTGGCTTTGTTACACAGTGTCATGTCGGCTTGACAGTGGCTGTGTTACACAGTGTGTCATGTTGACTTGACAGTGGCTGTGTTAGACAGTGCGTAGTGTCGGCTTGACAGTGGCTGTGCTACACAGTGTCATGTTGGCTTGACAGTGGCTGTGTTACACAGTGTCATGTTGGCTTGACAGTGGCTGTGTTACACAGTGTGTCATGTCGGCCTGACTGTGGCTGTGTTACACAGTGTCATGTTGGCTTGACTGTGGCTGTGTTACACAGTGTCATGTTGGCTTGACTGTGGCTGTGCTACACAGTGTCATGCTGACTTGACAGTGGCCGTATTACACTGTGTGTCATGTCGGCTTGGCAGTGGCTGTGTTACACAGTGTGTCATGTCGGCTTGGTAGTGGCTGTGCTACACAGTGTGTCATGTCGGCTTGGCAGTGGCTGTGTTACACAGTGTGTCATGTCGGCTTCACAGTGGCTGTGATACACTGTGTGTCATGTTGGCTTGGCAAGGTGAACACTCTTAGTTTGAATAACACGGACAAGGTTGTCATCCCACCAAAACTATTCATAAGAAAAACGCAACAGGTGATGAACTATTCATCAGATAGAAAGATAACAAGAAAAGATGACAGAAGAAAGCAACTTCAATAAGTTAGTTAAGAAAACATAAGAACATGAAACAAAACCTGTCTGGATGTACAAATGATCATTATCATGACATACTAATGCAGCAACGGCACAACCGGGCTCATCATAAGCTCAGGACCTTGTCCTACCACCTGCAGCCCTGACAGCGAGTGGTACTTCTCCGCTATCTAGTCAAATCCACAAAGTCTTTCTGGAGGATGTGAATCTCTCTTCTTCCCCACCCCAACCCCCCTTCCTCCTCTCCCTCCTACACTACAGCCATCTTTATTAGCCAGACAGTGAGAAGAGCCGTGTTCCTGGACAAACACGGGTAGTTCCGCTGTGTCAGCCAAGCGAAGATATTGGGCGGTACTGAACCAAATGGGGAGTCTAACAATGTCGTATGTAGTCATTATATGGCATTTAGAAGTGTCACTACTGTTGCCGTTCTTCCTCCTCTTCTTCTTTAAAACTGGATGTAGGTCACAGTCGAAGAAGCTAGATCACACTGGAGACAACCAACACTGGAGACAATCAGCACTGGAGACAATCAGCACTGGAGACAACCAACACTGGAAACAACCAGCACTGGAAACAACCAACACTGGAGACAACCAACACTGGAAACAACCAGCACTGGAAACAACCAACACTGGAGACAACCAACACTGGAGACAACCAGCACTGGAAACAACCAACACTGGAAACAACCAACACTGGAAACAACCAACACTGGAAACAACCAACACTGGAAACAACCAACACTGGAGACAACCAACACTGGAAACAACCAACACTGGAGACAACCAACACTGGAAACAACCAGCACTGGAAACAACCAACACTGGAGACAACCAGCACTGGAGACAACCAGCACTGGAGACAACAACAACACTGGAAACAACCAGCACTGGAAACAACCAACACTGGAACAACCAACACTGGAAACAACTGGAACCAACACTGGAAACAACCAACACTGGAGACAACCAACACTGGAACAACAAACAACTGGAGACAACCAGCACTGGAAACAACCAACACTGGAAACAACCAACACTGGAAACAACAACTGGAAACAACCAGCACTGGAAACAACCAACACTGGAAACAACCAACACTGAAAACAACCAACACTGGAGACAACCAACACTGGAAACAACCAACACTGGAAACAACACTGGAAACAACCAGCACTGGAAACAACCAACACTGGAAACAACCAACACTGGAAACAACCAACACTGGAGACAACCAGCACTGGAAACAACCAACACTGGAAACAACCAACACTGGAAACAACAGCACTGGAAACAACCAGCACTGGAACCAGCACTGACAACCAACACTGGAAACAACCAACACTGGAAACAACCAACACTGGAGCAACCAACACTGGAAACAACCAACACTGGAACAACCAACACTGGAAACAACCAACACTGGAAACAACCAACACTGGAAACAACCAGCACTGGAAACAACCAACACTGGAAACAACCAACACTGGAAACAACCAACACTGGAAACAACCAACACTGGAGACAACCAACACTGGAAACAACCAACACTGGAGACAACCAACACTGGAGACAACCAGCACTGGAAACAACCAACACTGGAAACAACCAACACTGGAAACAACCAACACTGGAAACAACCAACACTGGAAACAACCAACACTGGAGACAACCAACACTGGAAACAACCAACACTGGAAACAACCAACACTGGAGACAACCAACACTGGAAACAACCAGCACTGGAGACAACCAACACTGGAAACAACCAACACTGGAACAACCAACACTGGAAACAACCAGCACTGGAAACAACCAACACTGGAAACAACCAACACTGGAACAACAACCAACACTGGAAACAACCAACACTGGAAACAACCAACACTGGAAACAACCAACACTGGAAACAACCAACACTGGAACAACAACCTGGAACACCAACACTGAGACAACCAACACTGGAGACAACCAACACTGGAGACAAACACTGGAGCACTGGAAACAACCAGCACTGGAAACCAACCAACACTGGAAACAACCAACACTGGAAACAACCAACACTGGAAACAACCAACACTGGAACAACCAGCACTGGAAACAACCAACACTGGAAGACAACCAGCACTGGAAACAACCAACGCAAAACAACCAACACTGGAAACAAATCCAACACTGGAACCAGCCAACGCACAACCAACACTGGAAACAACCAGCACTGGAGACAACCAGCACTGGAAACAACCAACGCTGGAGACAACCAACACTGGAAACAACCAACACTGGAACAACAACCAGAACACTGGAAACAACCAACACTGGAGAACCAACACTGGAACCAAGCACTGGAAACAACCAACACAGCACTGGAAACAACCAGCACTGAAAACAACCAACGCAGCAACCAACTGGAAACAACCAACACTGGAGACAACCAACCTGGAACCAACAAACTGCTGGAACAACCAGCACTGTAAACAACCAGCACTGAAACCAACACAGCACTGGAAAAACACTGGAAACAACCAGCACTGGAACAGCCAGCGCACTGGAAACAACCAGCACTGAAAACAACCAACACAAAACAACCAACACTGGAAACAACCAACACTGGAAACAACCAGTCCTAACCACACGGCACCTTGCATCAGTTAAACGAAGCTGGAAGCAAATTTTTTCCATTGGATTGTTTTATTTGTGTTTGTACTATTGAGTTAAATGGGTCAAATTGAAATCCGCAGTTTGGCGTCATGATGCGTTTTTCGTGTTTTTGAAGTGTCGAATCGAATCACAAATAGACAACATGAAATCACTTTAAAGGTATAGCAGAGTATTTATGTGAAAGAGGACCTGTAATTTTGTTGTCGACTCGGGAACTGCAACAATAACTACTAAGATTGGTACGGAAAGATAACAAGTTTTGTTTGGACCTTTTAATGATTTTAGCCTGCAGTCGTGTTGAGGTAAGGGGATTACGATTGCGGGAGAAGCCTAAGGCTGAGAATTTACAACAATGGTAGTGTTTACATTGTTTTGTGCAAACTATGCTAGGCAATTCAGCAAGAAAAGACATATAATATAAGACGAGTATATGGATGACAACTTCTTCTTTATTGTATAACACGACGTTTCTGGGCTACTTCTTGTCCCTTCTTCAGGTGATATAAAGACAGAAGTACAAAACATACTATATACACCAGAATTTACGTCGGATTATACAATAAATAAGAAGTGGTCATCATATACTCGTCTTATATATTCATCAACTTCTAAATCCCTCTCAAGAATCTCATGAATAGACATGTTAAGACTACACCATGTAATGTTAAGACATAGTATTTTGTTGTCAACAGGCAGACAACTTAAAACTACCTAGATAGCAAACTGCGACATTTCCTCCTCCTCAGCTTCTGCCTGGGCAGCTGCGACCACCTTCTCACGTTGGTCCTGAGCAATAGCGCGCATGCGTTGCATCTGTAGTTCTCTCTCAGGGTTCGGAGGTGGAAGTGCAGCTTGCATTCCCCTCTCAATCTGTGACAGTCTGGCTTGAACTCTCTCGTGCATATCTAACTGCCTTTCTTCTACCTTTTCTTGGATTGCCTGTTGTGCTTTCCTTGCCCCCTTCATCAGTTCAATGTGTTTCAGTTTTATCAAATGTGATTCAGTTTCTGGATTTAAAGCAATCAGCTCCCCCAAGCTTGATATTTTATCCATGAGGTGATCTCGCGAGATGTCAACATATGTTCCTGAAACCTCATGGACCACATATGAAATTTCACTGGCTTGGACTGCCTGTGAATAGAGTGTATCCTGCATCAGCTTGCTGAATGAGTAATTCAGCTGTAGTTCCCTTCCAACATTGGCTGTTTCAGTAAATGTGTCCAACGTTGGGCCAAGGCTGCACTGAATTACATTGGACATTCTTTGAAAGAATGTAACCAATCTACCCCATTGTTTGCGAACCTCTCCAAGTGCTTTTATACCTCTAGTGAGAGTTTCTCTTATCTTGTTAAAGTCTATTTCCTTGGCATCCATCTGGGACAATTCTTCAACAAGTTTCATCAACTCATCATTTTTCCTTTGCGCTCTTTGGTTAACTTCGTCATAACGGGCTTCGGCAGTCTTCAACATCTGCGATGTTTTTTCAGCCTTAAATCTGGCTTGGTCAATTATTTTATCTTCTAATTCAAGAGAATTTTGTTGGGCTTTAGCAGCTTGTGGTGCTTGGGCGAGAGGATGTCCTGCTCTCATATCAGTCATCTCCACACACTCCATGGTGTGTTTAACCTTGTCAAGCTTTTGTCTGAACTCAGTAATCATTTCTGGATTTTGACCCATTTGCTTGGAGAAGTCAATCATGGAATCCATCAGTGTTGTGAGATCCTGCAGCAGACTCAGCATCATTGGCTTCGTAGGAACATCAAACTTATTCTTGAGAGTTTTTGTGAATCTGTCCAGATCTGCCTTGTTATCAACAAGATATTCCTTGACATCTCTAACTGTACCTTCTTGCCTGTTCTTGTCTTCAAATGACTCCAGATACTTTGGTAGCAGAGAAATGATTAAGGTGATCTTGAGTTTTATACTTTTTATGTATTCAATTGTTTCCCGTTCGCGCTCACCCAAAGGGTTATCATGTTGTGTAGGCACGGCCTCTGTCTTTGATTTCAGCAGGTCTGACACGCCACCTACCACGGGTGTCAATACTTTCACTCCTGTTCCAATAGCTTGTGGTATTTCCATCATCGGGTTCAACTCTGCTTGAATACTCATGAGCACTGCTCCTGAATACCTGTCAAAGAACTTCATCCCCATGAGTTGAAGCGCTCCCGGCATGTCATCCAAGGCCTTCTTGTAGTCTTCCTCACGATCTTTCAGAGCTTTGGTCATGTGTGCCAGTTCTTCGTCTGCCTTTGTTTTCTGTTCCTTGATTTGAGTCTCAGCTCTTTTGGCGGCTGCAACTGCAGCTTTAGTTTGCTTCAGTTTGTCCTCATAATCGCCCTTGGCAGCTGTGCATGCCTCCAGCAGTTCTCCTATTGTTGCCATGACGTCAACAAACTGCTTCTGGACCTCCTCCGCATGGGCTGTGCATTGTTTAGCAGCCAATTGAATCCTCTTAAGAGGGATTGGTAATGCAAGTTTAAGTTCTTCTGGTGAGCCTTTCAATAAAATCTGCAATAGATGTTGTGGACTATTAGATGTTAGTGATAAATGTGTGCAGAGATGTCTAACATCAGTTACATCAACTAACTGGGGCTGCAATGACGACATGATTAATATAGAACATTTACAAATGTTGTATGCATTAGGGCAACTGTACCTGGACTGCATTTCGTGCATGGCCTGGAATCTGATTAGTGATCAGGTGTATTTTCTCCATGTTGGAATGTGCTGTGTTAAAGGCCTCCCAGCCTTCATTGCTGACTTGAACCAGACAAGCATTCATGGAGTCAGGGTAGCGAAGACGGACAAATGATGAATCCGGCCTTTTTCCTGTGACCAAGGTGAAGTCTGTACCACCAGAGATGAGCATCAGTTGCCCCAGCAGTGCAATAGACATCGGGGCAGGGCCTATGATCTCCTCCCAGTTTATACTTGATGATGCACAGATCACTCGGTCATTCTGAAATAGCAACAGGCTATTTCATTCAACCTGCACTTGTATGGGTTGTATAACCTATTTATCACAGGTACTGTCACGTGGTATTTGTATGGTGATAACACAGCATATTGGGAGGATGATAAACAAAAGTGTTTACGAGATAGTGTTGGTACTGTTAAGGGGCTCAGGTTTATTGCAATTCCAATAGGGGGTGGGGCTGGGGTGGTGTGGGGTGGGGTGTAGCATTATTTATATGTAATATTAATATAAACTGGTTACATGTTTTGCACATCTCTAACATAGCACATAGCAGCTGTTTACTTGGTAATGTTATGTTTGAGGATGTTAGCATGATATACAGTCAAATGTGGTGTGATAATAGTAAAGCCTTAACCAAGTGGCCTAGTGAAAAAACCTACATACTTGTGGTAGTGGTGTTCCGATTAATTGAAATAATCGAAGATTGATCGCAGTGACGAAACGACCAAGCAATGGATCACATTTTCTCATAATCGAACATAAACGATTTTGGGACAACTGTTTTAGTCTTTTAAATACTTGACAATGGAACATATCGTTGAAGTTGTCAGGGCATGAAAACGTGTTTAATTCTTAAAAAAGTCACTTCACTAACTGAAAGCCATGAGGTGAGGTGAGGTGAAATTGGGTTTAACGTCGCGCTTGAGAATATTTCGCTCATATGACGACGTGCATGCGTGTGTATGTGTATGTGCGGCTGCTTGTACTAGCCCAGACTGAAGCTGGTTGTATAGTGCTAGCCCACTGAGTTACCATGCCGCAGTGAAGCATGAATACCCCACTCAGACACATTATACTGACTCCGAGCCGACCAGTGCTTGTTGTACCCATTAATACCGATCGCCAGGCAGGGACCAACAAGTACCATTGTTAACGTCTTTTGGAATGGCGCGGTCGGGGATCAAACCCGCGACCTTCCGCTCTCTGGGCGGACGCTCTAACCACTACACCACGGAGGCGGTCACTGAAAGCCATGACTGAATATTTCTTGAAGACTCCGGGACGTTTATGTTCATGGTATATTAGTCATCACTTTAAAGTAGCCAGTTGCATCATATTATACATATCTGCAATAACAACCTTGATAGGAAAATCTGAAAAATGACGCTAACCAATTTTTTTCGATGATTAGTCGTTGATAATGAAACAATCATCAATTGTGAGATTTCAACCAATTCCCAACACTAACTTGTGGTATAAGAGATTTCAACCAATTCCCAACACTAACTTGTGGTATAAGAGACATTATTACAATGGTTTGAAAGTCTTTTTATGGGTGAGAAACAAAATAATAGTTATGAACGGATGTTAATCAAAACCAATTCTTCACTGGCTGGAGAACCATAGTACTTCTTTCTGTTTCCATAGTAACTGCATCCGATGACTTTGCTGGAGCTGTATTACACGTAGGCCTTTATCTGCTTCTCACCGAAGGTTTCGGTCAACGAACCAAACACAATCAAACTCGCCAAACCAAATGGGCGCCCGGTTCCAGCAAATGGCGACTGCCGTGCAGGCAAGTCTCCATTGATATCGCAAGCTCAGCACCTACTCTAAAACATAGAGTGGATACTGGGAGTATGTGTGCCACTGACTGAGCATCGACACATATATTGTTTTCAAATTGTTCTCTTTTGTTTTGTTTTGTTTTAATAATGTGTTCAAGTCTTTTGATTACAACAGAATTTAATATTTTCTATCAGATCATTTTACTAAACGCCGCTATTCTGTTTGAATGCTTCATATGTGAGGTGAATATCTGATTGGTAAAAGTCAGAAGGGCCAAAGAAAAGTCGAAAGGGCCAGAGGAAAGTAATAAAGGCCATAGATTTAAGTCAAAAGAGACATAGATCAGATTCAAATAAGAACATACAAACTAATGTTTGTATCAATATGTAGTAATCATCTATCATTCCACTCACATGGTGGGGCCATAGATCCGTGCAAACAGTTTTTGTTTTTGTTTTTTTTGTTTTTTTTTTTGGGTTTTTTCAATCTTTTGTCATGCACCGGACAAAAGATGCTACATCTTATATTTGGAATAAAATTCATTAATGGAGTTTCTCAGAAAGTATGGATATCCGATATATCGTCACTTCGCAGGTCTGCATAGCTGGAGAAAACACCTCTCCAAAAGAAATGTTCTATCTGTTTACATGTTCGTTTTAACTCTCCTTTTTTGAAAATTGAGCAGAGTGAGATTGTTACATGAGTATATAGATAACATTGACAGATTGTGCCAGATACCATCTTTTGATATCCGTTTGATCCACTTAATTTTCAAGAATTTATTAAAGTTACCAAAATCAGTCATTTTCAGACCCTGGTGTTAATAGTTATTTTTCAACATTTTCTCTTTATTTTGTCTCATTTTCCCGACAAGATAAATTTATATATCAACGTATCCAATCGTTTAAAAAATCGTAATAACGTAAACGTATGTAAGAAAAGTAGAGACACTCTGAGATATTTACTCAAAATATACACTTAACCACTCTGAGATGTTTTAAATAAACAACACTGAGTCACTCTGAGATGTTTAGGATTAGAACTACTGCAACCACATGTAATGAATTTCTTCTAAATATACAATTTTTTAAAAGTTTGGCCCTTTTGACTTAAATCTATGGCCCTTTTGACTTTTCTTTGGCCCTTTTGTCCTTTGGCACTTTTGACATGCTCCCGTACAAAGAATTGATAACATCATGGTTTGTCAAAGTACTATCTTGTCTATCTGAGTGTACATTTCAACAACATCCATCAGTCTGCTAAACCGTGACTTAAATCTGCTGACTCATGGACATGATGGTTCGTTCAGATATTTAGCTTGTCACTGCCACTGGATGTATGCCTAGTCAGGGTTTAACCTAACTGTCGGAAATGCTAGAAAAATGCTTTTTTGCCCATATATCTTTATAAAGGTGATAAATGTACTATGTTGTCAATATATCAACTCGCCTATAGTGTACCTAATTTTTATTTCAATCGTTTTAACATTCCCATGCATTTAAAGGGTAGTTTACAGGAGAGAATTTGGTACCAAAACAACAACTTAAGATTTTTTCAGAGTTCAACAACAGAAATCTGAAAAAGTCTATAAATTTATGCTAATAATACAGGTGGTGTAAAAATATGAATTGACGTTTTTCTTAAACAAATAATGTTGAATGTCTGTGTTTCTTTACTTAATTATCGTTTCTTTATTGGAGAAATATTAATATAAATGTTAAGTCTTGATCAATAAGTTTCCCGTCATGCATGCTCATCTTTATCACAGCGTCCACTATGGCCAACTATTTGCAGTCGATTGTTGCAAAGGTTTATAAGTTTTTTTGTGCTTGAAAAAGACAGAGGTAAACCTTTCATTAGTTTAGAAAGGGTTTATTACAGAACTTGTAGAGCTGTTGGTATGTCTTACCAACAAGTTTACAATATTGTAAACAAATCAGGCAAGACAGGGACCGTCTCAAAAGCAAAACCGGGACGTACAATCATCCTTGACAACTTTGACAAGGGAGTACTTACACGGGCGGTCTACAAACTTTAGAAGAATAATAATATATATATTCAAAAGAAGCTACACCAGTGACTTCGTTAAATCTTTGGCCAATGTTCACAACTAGATTACACTGACCGAATTACATCCATATTTCTGCAATGAAATATACTGTTGACATGCAAAACATTTATTAAAACGTTGCACATTTGTACAATCAATCGATAAGATAACACAAGTGATAGGATTCTTTCCCATGTACAGTAATTCGTATGTTTATTTCAAAACAAACACACATACACAAATGATCCCTAACATAACCAATACGTATACTATACATACACATATTCAACATTTTGAAGAAAACATCTATTGAGATGACCCCTCGCCCGAGCGTGTGCTCAGGTGTCAATTTCACCTGTCGATAACGTGCATGATGATGTAACACAGGCAGTTAAAGTTTGTATCAAATAACGTGAGTGAGTGAGTGAGTTTGGTTTTACGCCGCTTTTAGCAATATTGCAGCAATATCACGGCGGGGGACACCAGAAATGAGCTTCACACATTGTACCCATATGGGGTATCAAATAACGTCCCACTACCGTTTATTTTCTAAGTTTTTGGTATTTTCATCAGTAAAAACACATTTTAGGGCATGTCTCAAAATTTATTCCCTCGATCTACATTAGGTAGATGTTTCTTAAAATGATATTTGTTATTTAAGTAACTGTAATACCTCTGAATTTTAAATATAAGTCAAAAAGCATTTTTCTAGCTTTTCCGACAGTACTTTAGTGGGTGACTTGTCACTAGAGATATGGCTAGTGGGTGAGTTGTCACTGGACATATGCCTAGAGGGTGAGTTGTCACTGGATATATGCCTAGTTGGTGAGTTGTCACTGGACATATGCCTAGTTGGTGAGTTTTCACTGGACATATGGCTAGTTGGTGAGTTGTCACTGGACATATGGCTAGTGGGTGAGTTGTCACTGGACATATGGCTAGTGGGTGAGTTGTCACTGGCCATATGCCTAGTTGGTGAGTTGTCACTGGACATATGCCTAGTTGGTGAGTTGTCACTGGATATATGGCTAGTGGGTGAGTTGTCACTGGACATATGCCTAGTTGGTGAGTTGTCACTGGACATATGGCTAGTTGGTGAGTTGTCACTGGACATATGGCTAGTGGGTGAGTTGTCACTGGCCATATGCCTAGTTGGTGAGTTGTCACTGGACATATGCCTAGTGGGTGAGTTGTCACTGGATATATGGCTAGTGGGTGAGTTGTCACTGGACATATGCCTAGTTGGTGAGTTTTCACTGGACATATGGCTAGTTGGTGAGTTGTCACTGGACATATGGCTAGTGGGTGAGTTGTCACTGGCCATATGCCTAGTTGGTGAGTTGTCACTGGACATATGCCTAGTTGGTGAGTTGTCACTGGATATATGGCTAGTGGGTGAGTTGTCACTGGACATATGCCTGTTGGTGAGTTTGGTGAGTTGTCACTGGATATATGCCTAGTGGGTGAGTTGTCACTGGACATATGCCTAGTGGGTGAGTTGTCACTGGATATATGCCTAGTTGGTGAGTTGTCACTGGACATATGCCTAGTGGGTGAGTTGTCACTGGACATATGCCTAGTGGGTGAGTTGTCACTGGACATATGCCTAGTGGGTGAGTTGTCACTGGATATATGGCTAGTTGGTGAGTTGTCACTGGACATATGCCTAGTTGGTGAGTTGTCACTGGACATATGCCTAGTTGGTGAGTTGTCACTGGACATATGCCTAGTTGGTGAGTTGTCACTGGACATATGCCTAGTTGGTGAGTTGTCACTGGACATATGCCTAGTTGGTGAATTGTCACTGGACATATGCCTAGTTGTGAGTTGTCACTGGATATATGCCTAGTTGTGAGTTGTCACTGGATAATGCCTAGTTGTGAGTTGTCACTGGACATATGCCTAGTGGGTGAGTTGTCACTGGACATATGGCTAGTGGGTGAGTTGTCACTGGACATATGGCTAGTGGGTGAGTTGCCACTTGAAATATGGCTAGTGGGTGAGTTGTCACTGGACATATGCCTAGTTGGTGAGTTACCACTGGACATATGCCTAGTTGTGAGTTGTCACTGGATATATGGCTAGTGGGTGAGTTGTCACTGGACATATGCCTAGAGGGTGAGTTGTCACTGGATATATGGCTAGTGGGTGAGTTGTCACTGGACATATGCCTAGTGGGTGAGTTGTCACTGGACATATACCTAGTGGGTGAGTTGTCACTGGACATATGCCTAGTGGGTGAGTTGTCACTGGATATATGGCTAGTGGGTGAGTTGTCAATGGACATATGCCTAGTGGGTGAGTTGTCACTGGACATATACCTAGTGGGTGAGTTGTCACTGGACATATGCCTATGGGGTGAGTTGTCACTGGACATATGCCTATAGGGTGAGTTGTCACTGGACATATACCTAGTGGGTGAGTTGTCACTGGACATATGCCTATAGGGTGAGTTGTCACTGGATATATGCCTAGTTGGTGAGTTGTCACTTGATATATGCCTAGTGGGTGAGTTGTCACTGGACATATGCCTAGTGGGTGAGTTGTCACTGGATATATGCCTAGTTGGTGAGTTGTCACTGGACATATGGCTAGTTGGTGAGTTGTCACTGGACATATGGCTAGTTGGTGAGTTGTCACTGGACATATGGCTAGTTGGTGAGTTGTCACTGGACATATGGCTAGTGGGTGAGTTGTCACTGGACATATGCCTAGTTGGTGAGTTTTCACTGGACATATGCCTAGTGGGTGAGTTGTCACTGGACATATGGCTAGTTGGTGAGTTGTCACTGGACATATGCCTAGTGGGTGAGTTGTCACTGGACATATGGCTAGTTGGTGAATTGTCACTGGACATATGCCTAGTTGGTGAGTTGTCACTGGACATATGGCTAGTGGGTGAGTTGTCACTGGACATATGGCTAGTTGGTGAGTTGTCACTGGACATATGGCTAGTGGGTGAGTTGTCACTGGACATATGCCTAGTTGGTGAGTTGTCACTGGACATATGCCTAGTGGGTGAGTTGTCACTGGACATATGGCTAGTTGGTGAGTTGTCACTGGACATATGGCTAGTGGGTGAGTTGTCACTGGATATATGCCTAGTGGGTATAATGACTATAGCAACTAGCGTCAACTTTTTTAAAATGGATCCAATATTGTTCAGTAACCATGAAAAAGCCAATTGCCTTCCACTGAAGTTACCCACCTGGCTAGCTATTCTCGAAACGTTCGCAGCCCTACGAACTTCTTAAGCTCATTCTTAACACATTGGCTACGATCAAAGTTAAGAATTCTTAGGGCTACGAACATTTCGAGAATAAGGGCCCTGAACTTGAAATTATGGAGACAAGTGAGACGGCATCAACTGTTTCATATTTAGATCTATGCATAAAGATTCGGTTTTAAAAAAATGTCAATAAGGCTGTATGATAAAAGGGATGATTTCAACTTTCCAATAGTCAACTTCCCTTTCATGTCGAGCAATATTCCAACAGCTCCAGCCTTTGGTGTTTACAGATCACAACTTTTGAGGTATAATCAGCTCCAGCATGCTCTTTGGTGTTTACATCAGGACTTGTTATAATCGAAGAGCGCTTTTTCAGGATTTCAAACAGCTCTCATGCTCAGAAGTTTTTTGATCAAGGTTACAGCATTCAAGGCCTCAGTAAATCTTTCAAGAAGTTTTATGGTAGACATGTGGAGGAAATTTCCAAATTTGATGCATCACTGACAGAAATTATGTCCGATGCAATTCCCTATTTTGACTTATACCATACGTCCCCGATTTATTTCAGACGAACAATTGACTAGACTTGGCCTATATTTATGACGGGTGCCATCCGTGATGCAGGATACGCTCACCTTTTCGCGAACACCTGGTATCAATATTTTCACATTTTTCTTGATGTCAGAAAAACCTCATATAAGGACCGCAGTTAATACTGTTACATAGTAACATTATGGAGTTGACAGGGCTAATTGATACGTGTTTACAAAATGTCTCTTGTCTTTTGATAACACCAACTTGCTGCAGATGTTGATGTTGAAACGTTAAAATGTGATGTGGTGTCAGTCGTGTTATACAGTCGCCTAGATATTTACATTCAGACACCGCTCCATGATTTACAGCATGTCCCATCATTCCCCTGTTTCTTGTAACCTCAGTCATGTCAGTGGTGTGGCGATAACAGAGCTAGGTCAGGGTCAGGCGGCCTGGTGTGGTTCTCGATTCAGTGATATCTTGTGTGCCTCTCCCATTTCATCGTGGAGGATTCAGTCGTCTGCGCGGCGCTTACGGAAATCTGTATGCCTGACAAACGTGAGTCCTCCCCAACTCACTATCTTAATATGTAAACATACTCAGATGGCAGATTTTCAAATATCAGCAGCAGATTTTCATATGTTTATCAAGGAATATCGAGATCAGCTTTTAATTTCAAATTCATTCATAAACGTATAAACATATTGAAATAACTGGGCTTACCTTTATATCTGAGGCTGTGCTAATCTTCATCAATGCTGATAGTGTCGTATCCTTCTCGGACGCAGACGCCATGGCTGTCTAGATTTGCTGTCTTTCTCTCGGAGACACCGGCAAAGTGCACTCTCGAACTCTTAATAACTTCTCTGTTCAAGAGCTGTTATATATTCCCATGTTGAAACACACTAACGGGCTAGTTGATTGGCTGATCCATTTACACGTGACATGTTCCCTGGATGAGAGCTAGGGACCCAGGTAGGTCCAATTGTAATTGGATTGTTTTCTGTGAAATAGTGTTTCATACTGCGATTGTTTCCCGTGATATATTTTTCCATGTCTGTTTTGTCGACTGCTTGTGCTCCTTAAGAGGAACGTCAGATGTACAGATGCCACACATCGATAGTGTTCACACTCGTAGATACTAGCTTATCCCTCTACATCAAATTGTGTGAGAAAGAGAGATTATTATTATTATTATACTTTGACAGAGTGGCATTTTGTTTGTATGTTATATAGTAGGGATATATATTGTAGATTGCGAGCCTTGGCTTGTCTTGAGCAGTAGTTCAGGCACCGCCTTCAATTCTTGGGGAATATTTGTTTCCAGGACAATCACCGCTTTCAATTCCGGGGGAATAGTTGTTTCTAGGACAATCACCGCTTTCAATTCCTGGGGAATAGTTGTTTCTAGGACAATCACCGCTTTCAATTCCTGAGGAATAGTTGTTTATAGCACAGAGATATGTGCAATGTGAGGCTGGCGCCTATCCAAATAGGCCGGTCTAAAACAGGTTCTAAGTCGTTCGTGCCGCGAGCTACTTGCCTGCCGCCTTTTCACATAACAGACGTAATACATTGTCTATCTCCATCACACACTCCCCCTTCACCGCTACATACTCGCACCCCTCCGCCAACCGTTCATCTCCCAGGCAGTTCCTTCCCGTCACTGTGGGCACTAAATTACCTCTTAGACGCTGAAAATATAGAACGATGATAACTTTACAAAGTAGCCCCAATGAAATGGGAAATTCAGAACCTGAAGAAAATCGAGACTTTCTTCATCTAGGTCTGCATGACAGATTTCGAGACTGTGAGATAGACTGTTCCCCAGTCTGCATATTTAGCCAACCACAGCACTGTTATAACCAGACTGGTACCCTCAACATTGTGGCCCAGTCTTGTCATCTACAGAGTCGTGCAAAAAGTATTCGGACACTTGACGTAATTTCCATAGACTTACATGTTAATTTAGTATAGCATAATAATTTTCATGAATATAATTTTCGTAAGATCCAAGTCAAATTTTGCACATTTGTGAGGAATCATTTAACCTACAATCACATAATTTCTGTTTAATTTTCCGTTGCTTAATTATCGAATGGCAACATTTTAATCAACATGTGTACAGTGCCTATGGGATTGTGAACCATTATGGTATGTGAACGTTTGTCTTTCCTGACACCACACAGCAGTATTGTCATGTATGTGGACGTCTGTGTTTCCTGACACCACACAGCAGTATTGTCATGTATATGTGAGCGTCTGTGTTTCCTGACACCATACACGAGTATTGTCATGTATATTTGAACGTTTGTGTTTCCTGACAGCACACAGGAGCATTGTCATGTATGTGAACGTCTGTGTTTCCTGACACCACACAGTAGTATTGTCATGTATGTGAACGTTTGTGTTCCCTGACACCACACAGCAGTATTGTCATGTATGGACGCCTGTGAACGTTTGTGTTTCCTGACACCACACAGCAGTGTTGTCATGTATGTGAACGTTTGTGTTTCCTGACACCACACAGCGGTATTGTCATGTATGTGAACGTTTGTTTTCCTGACACCACACAGCAGTATTGTCATGTAAATTGTGAGTGTTTGTGTTTCCTGACACCACACACGAGTATTGTCATGTATATGTTTGTGTTTCCCTGACATGAGTATTGTCATGTATGAACGTTTGTGTTTCCTGACACCACACAGGTGTATGCATTGTCCATGTATGTGAACGTTTGTGTTTCCTGACACCACACAGTAGTATTGTCATGTATGTGAACGTTTGTGTTTCCTGACACCACACAGCAGTATTGTCATGTATGTGAACGTTTGTGTTTCCTGACACCACACAGCAGTATTGTTATGTATGTGAACGTTTGTGTTTCCTGACACCACACAGCAGTATTGTCATGTATGTGAACGTTTGTGTTTCCTGACACCACACAGCAGTAGTATTGTCGTAGACGGCAGCGCAACGAGTGAGTGAACGTTTGTGTTTCCTGACACCACACACGAGTATTGTCATGTATGTGAACGTTTGTGTTTCCTGACATCACACACGAGTATTGTCATGTATGTGAACGTTTGGGTTTCCTGACACCACGCACGAGTATTGTCATGTATGTGAACGTTTGTGTTTCCTGACATCACACAGGAGTATTGTCATGTATGTGAACGTTTGTCTTTCCTGACACCACACAGTAGTATTGTCATGTATGTGAACGATTGTGTTTCCTGACACCACACAAGAGTACTGTCATGTATGTGAACGTTTGTGTTTCCTGACACCACACAGCAGTATTTTCATGTATGTGAACGTTTGTGTTTCCTGACACCACACGGGAGTATTGTCATGTATATCAACGTCTGTGTTTCGTGACACCACACAGCAGTATTGTCATGTATGTGAATGTCTGTTTCCTGACAGCACACAGCAGTATTGTCATGTATGTGAACGTTTGTGTTTCCTGACACCACACAGCAGTATTGTCATGTATGTGAACGTTTGTGTTTCCTGACACCACTCAGCAGTATTGTCATGTATTTGAACGTTTGTGTTTCCTGACACCACACAGGAGTATTGTCATGTATGTGAACGTTTGTGTTTCCTGACACCACACACAAGTATTGTCATGTATGTGAACGTTTGTGTTTCCTCACACCACACAGCAGTATTGTCATGTATGT
>NW_025765808.1:0-106415 GCF_003918875.1 Haliotis rubra | reverse complement strand
TCTCGCATGGCGTCACGCTGCACAGAACTTTCGTATGAATATATCAAATTTCAGTATATTGTATCTGTTTAAAGTTTCTAGTTCTTGCTACGATACTCTTTCCGTGCATATTCTAAAAATATTGAGCTCATGCATGCTACGAATAGACGAACTGATAATACTAAAAATTGCGAAAAATGCTGCACAATTATAAAGTCTGATTTTTTGCTTTGTTTATATATTTCTAGCTTAAAGCGCTGTGTGATGAGCACAACGTCCGTTTTCACACCCAATATGTTTCGTTTTTCTTAGACACTTGGTTTTAGTGACAAAGACCATTTGGAATTTGATTCTAAAATGTATGAGAGAATTCAGCGATGCATTTGTCACAACTGAATATGAAATATACATGATGTAATAGGCGTCCTATGACTGGCCTTAGCTAAACTTGATTTTGTAAACACTATCCAATATGGCGGAAAGCTCACTTCCGGCGTTCGTGTTCGTATTTTCAAAACATCCCAACCGATTCTAGGTTTATCGGCGACGTTTCAAAATTATTTAGACGTGTTTCTTCACAGCAGTCGAATTGTTTGTTTTGTTGCGAGGTTTAGCCCTAAAGATGCCATTTGACGACGGACGACTGAGGAGTAACGCATACATGTTTACAGCACGGAATTGTGGGAAAAAGATTAGGGGGAATCCCAGGATTTAATGAAAATATTTACATTAGGACGTCATTAGATAATGATACGCTAATAAGTGTTTGATACAACAGTTTTATCGTTGCCATTAACTAATGATGCATTAAGGATTTAATGTATATCATTAGGGTTTAATGCTGACATTAGTTAATGAAGCAATGATACAACCGGATCCAGCCTGCTAGATGAAATTGAGAATTGATATTTTTTTTTATATTTAATGGTTTCATTGTTGATAATGCTTGAAGTCTTTGACTTAACTTGAGTCACAAGTATTTCTATAAGAGTTTTTCAAATTTTAGAAATTGTACTATACAAGGGAAATTTAAATGATCATACATTGCCAACATGAAAGTGTCAGCATTTGATTATTCTTAAAGTCAATTTTCATAGGATATTTTCTTTTTCAAGAGATTGTTAAGATGTGATTTAAAGTATGTGCTAGCATTAGGTAATTGTTAATTATCATCATATTTCAAAAGTTAATATACCTGGACGATTTTGAATTATCTGTTTTGGTGAAATGTATTATTGAATAAAAGTATCAACATGTAAACTGTTTGTGTGTGTTGTATTATACTGTGAAAAAAATGAAATGTTAAATATTATATCAACAATCACAATGAATTCATAATTGGAAGTAATTGGATATAATTGAAAATGTTGTTGATCTATCATATGACATTTATAATCTTAAAACAATCCATGAATTTACAGAAGTTAAATATTTTCCGCTTTGCATGCTTGATATTTCTACAGAGGGGTTTCAGTGCCCATGATGCAGTGCGCGGCCGCCATGTTGGTTGTCAACCTTGGGCGCGAAAAGTAAAACAAGTGCGATATTCCACCTGATGCCGATATGCCCGTTTCATGCGCGGTGTTTAAAATGTAGTAATCGTACAAACCCGAGACAAGAAGAGATTTTTCAGATTCCCAGCTATTAATTAGTAATAGTGATGAGAAAACAAAGAGATCTCAGTCAAGAAACGGCGCCGTTTGTGGTTTGCAGCTGTCAATCAGAGGAGGGATCTTGCATTCAAGGATACCAAATACATGCGTGTTGCAGCGATCATTTCGTTGGTGGTAAGTACAATATGTGGCTATGGCCGGTAACTCTGCGTAATACGAAAGTAAGGTTCGGTTGTCTTACTAAATCAAACTCGTTATCCTGTCGAGTAGTAGTATGACACCGATAGAAGGAATTATCTGTCTTTCCAAACCAGCTCTGGCGTGACAGAAATTATTCGTTTCTGCGTCGACATGATCAATTGGGATGGCCTAAAAGTCAATGCCGTGCCGGGCCAAGGCAGGTGCCAAATCTATTATTGGCTAATAAACCAATTAACGAAAACCATGCCTACAATTAATCAATGCAACATACACTCCGGGATAATAATGATCAATCGGAAGCCACAAACGCGTACCATAATAACTTTATTACGAGTAAATCGGCTAAAACCCAGGAAGACGAGAAGCCTGTGAACTGGCTGACCGAGGTTACGTCTAAAAGTGGAATCGTTAAACGAGCAGGATTTAAAACGTAAAATACTTCAGCCAATTCCGATACACATTTCCGTCGGCCCGAAAATGTTTAAACATTTATATCCAATCACATACCACCCCATAAATTCACTATTCATCGTATTTCAAAAGCTTGACCAGATTTAAATCATACGATCTCTTCCCCACACTCTTAACATTATCTCGGCCACAATTTTCCGCCCGGCATGGCTCGAGCCGACAAAAGCAACTAAACGTAACGCACGTAGCTTTGTAGCAGATTGTGTTTAAATCCATAGACTGGTATTATAGCTACCTGAATATCGCTTTGTAATGTTATAAAATGCAACATGTAAAGAAAACTGCTCCGTTAAAGTGAAGCCCTTTGTCTCTCCCCAAACACAACATAGCCTCAATCAAAGTGTTTTAGTCTCTGTTCAGCTCGGCTTGGCCCGTGCTGTCAAAACAACTTAAAACCTCACACATGTATCTTGAAATGTATTTATATCCATAGATTAGTATTATATCTACCTACATATCACTTCACAGAGTCTCAAAGCGTAGTATTTGAAGCAAACACCTTGCTCAAAATGAAGCTATCTTTCTATGCATTCTCAACAAAGACGCAGTATCACAAACTTTCAGTCCGAATTGGCCCGGGCTCTCAAACGCACCTTATACCTCCACAGATGTATGTTGAAATGTGTTTAAATCCATAGATTGGTATTATATCTACCTAAATATCACTTTGTAATGTTATCAAATGCAACATGTAAAGATAACTGGTTCGTTAAAGTGAAGCCCTTTTCTCTCTCCATTCATAACATAGCCTCAATCAAAAGTGTTTAGTCTCTGTTCAGCCCGACTTGGCCCGTGCTGTCAAAAACACCGTAAACCTCACACATGTATTTTAAAATGTGTGTTTATATCCATAGATTAGTGTTAGATCTACCTAAATATCACTTCACAGAGTCTCAAAGCGTAGTATGTGAAGCAAAACGTTGCTGAAAGTGAAGCTCTCTTTTCTACATATTCTCAACAAAGACACTGTATCACAAGCGTTCGGTCAGCCTTGGCTCGGGCTTTCAAAACACCTTAAAACCCCACACATATATCCTGATTTGTGTTTAATTCCATAGATTGGTATTATATCTACCTAAATATCAATGTGTGATGTTACAAAATGCCACATGTAAAGAAAACTGCTCCGTTAAAGTGAAGCCCTTTTCTCTCTCCATTCACAACATAGCCTCAATCAAAGTGTGTTTAGTCTCTGTTCAGCCCGTCTTGGCCCGTGCTGTCAAAAACAAACTAAACCTCTCACATGTATTTTTCAAATGTGTTTATATCCATAGATTAGTGTTATATCTACCTAAGTACGTCTTTATAGAGTCTCAAAGCGTAGTATTTGAAGCAAACACGTTGCTTAAAATGGAAGCCCTAATTTCTATATACATTCTCAACAACCACATAGTATAACATGCTTTCTGTCCCCTTGGCTGGGCTCTCAAAAACACCTTAAACCTCACATGTATCCTGATTTGTGTTTAATTCCATAGATTAGTATCATATCTACCTAATTATCAATGTGTGATGTTACAAAATGCCACCTGTAAAGAAAACTGCTCCGTTAAAGTGAAGCCCTTTTCTCTCTCCATTCACAACATAGCCTCAATCAAAAGTGTTTAGTCTCTGTTCAGCCCGTCTTGGCCCGTGCTGTCAAAAACAAACTAAACCTCACACATGTATCTTGAAATGTGTTTATATCCATAGATTAGTGTTATGTCTACCTAAGTACGTCTTTATAGAGTCTCAAAGCGTAGTATTTGAAGCAAACAAACACGTTGCTTAAAGTGAAGCCCTAATTTCTATACATTCTCAACAACCACATGAGTATAACATACTTTCGGTCCTGCTTGGCCCGGGCTCTCAAAAACACCTTAAACCTCACACATGTATCCTGATTTGTGTTTAATTCCATAGATTAGTATCATATCTACCTAATTATCAATGTGTGATGTTACAAAATGCCACCTGTAAAGAAAACTGCTCCGTTAAAGGCCCAGAAGCCCTTTTCTCTCTCCATTCACAACATAGCCTCAATCAAAAGTGTTTAGTCTCTGTTCAGCCCGTCTTGGCCCGTGCTGTCAAAAACAAACTAAAAGCCTCACACATGTATCTTCAAATGTGTTTATATCCATAGATTAGTAATATATCTACCTACAAACGTCTTTAAAGAGTCTCAAAGCGTAGTATTTGAAGCAAACACGTTGCTTAAAGTGAAGCCCTAATTTCTATACATTCTCAACAACCACATGAGTATCACAGTCATGCTTTCGGTCCGGCTTGGCTCTCAAAAACAACCTTAAACCCACACATATATCCTGATTTGTGTGTAATTCCATAGATTAGTATTATATCTACCTAAATATCACTGTGTGATGTTACAAAATGCCACATGTAAAGATAACTGGTTCGTTAAAGTGAAGCCCTTTTCTCTCTCCATTCATAACATAGCCTCAATCAAAAGTGTTTAGTCTCTGTTCAGCCCGACTTGGCCCGTGCTGTCAAAAAAACACCGTAAACCTCACACATGTATTTTTAAATGTGTTTATATCCATAGATTAGTGTTAGATCTACCTAAATATCACTTCACAGAGTCTCAAAGCGTAGTATGTGAAGCAAAAACGTTGCTGAAAGTGAAGCTCTCTTTTCTACATATTCTCAACAAAGACACTGTATCACAAGCGTTCGGTCAGCCTTGGCTCGGGCTTTCAAAAACACCTTAAACCCCACACATGTATCCTGATTTGTGTTTAATTCCATAGATTAGTATTATATCTACCTAAATATCAATGTGTGATGTTACAAAATGCCACCTGTAAAGAAACTGCTCCGTTAAAGTGAAGCCCTTTTCTCTCTCCATTCACAACATAGCCTCAATCAAAGTGTTTAGTCTCTGTTCAGCCCGTCTTGGCCCGTGCTGTCAAAAAAAACAAACTAAACCTCACACATGTATCTTCAAATGTGTTTATATCCATAGATTAGGGTTATATCTACCTAAAGTACGTCTTTATAGAGTCTCAAAGCGTGAGTATTTGGAAGCAAACACGTTGCTTAAAGTGAAGCCCTAATTTCTATACATTCTCAACAACCACATAGTATAACATGCTTTCTGTCCGGCTTGGCCCGGGCTCTCAAAAACACCTTAAACCTCACACATGTATCCTGATTTGTGTTTAAATCCATAGATTGGTATTATATCTACCTAAATATCAATGTGTGATGTTACAAAATGCCACCTGTAAAGAAAACTGCTCCGTTAAAGTGAAGCCCTTTTCTCTCTCCATTCACAACATAGCCTCAATCAAAAGTGTTTAGTCGCTGTTCAGCCCGTCTTGGCCCGTGCTGTCAAAAACAAACTAAACCTCACACATGTATCTTGAAATGTGTTTATATCCATAGATTAGTGTTATATCTACCTAAGTGCGTCTTTATAGAGTCTCAAAGCGTAGTATTTGAGCTTGAGCAAACACGTTGCTTAATGTGAAGCCCTAATTTCTATACATTCTCAACAACCACATAGTATAACATGCTTTCTGTCCTGCTTGGCCGGGCTCTCAAAACACCTTAAACCCCACACATGTATTTTGATTTGTGTTTAATTCCATAGATTAGTATTATATCTACCTAATTATCACTGTGTGATGTTACAAAATGCCACCTGTAAAGAAACCTGCTCCGTTAAAGTGAAGCCCTTTTCTCTCTCCATTCACAACATAGCCTCAATCAAAAGTGTTTAGTCTCTGTTCAGCCCGTCTTGGCCCGTGCTGTCAAAACAAACTAAACCCTCACACATGTATCTTCAAATGTGTTTATATCTATAGATTAGTGTTATATCTACCTAAGTGCGTCTTTATAGAGTCTCAAAGCGTAGTATTTGGAAGCAAACACGTTGCTTAAAGTGAAGCCCTAATTTCTATACATTCTCAACAACCACATGAGTATAACATGCTGCTTCTGTTTCGGCTTGGCCTGGCTCTCAAAAACACCTTAAACCTCACACATGTATCCTGGTTTGTGTTTATGTCCATAGATTTGTTATATATCTACCTAAAACGTCTTTATAGAGTCTCAAAGCGTTGTATTTGGAAGCAAACACGTTGCTTAAAAGTGAAGCCCTAATTTCTATACATTCTCAACAAAGACACAGTTTCACAAGCTTTCGGTCCGGCTTGGCCCGGGCGCTCAACGCACCTTAAACCTCACAGATGTGTCTTGAAACGTGTTTAAATCCATAGATTGGTATTATATCTACCTAAATACCTCTTTATTGAGGCTCAAAGCTTTGTACATGTATTTGAATCTAACACGTTGCTTAAAGTGAAGCCCAGTGTTCAATCTGGCTCTGTGCGGGCTAATGAAATTAATACACCTGTTAATTACACCTGTATCCAGCTTGTTTAATTGCCCCTTGACTAATTGCAATCAGCTAGGTGTTGTGATTCATTTAACATACTCCATTGTTGCCCTTAATTACCGTTCAGGGGCCTTCAGTGTTATTGATTATTACTCCACCGTTTCTTCATAACGTTTATCACAGAGGGCCATGTAATCACTGACTAAATTAGAAATGCTAAAAATGAGACATTTGTTCTATTATATATATATAAGTATTTATGCTTCCACTCGTGTTATGTTCCAGAGTATAACATTAATGAATACTAGTACCGATACAGATGGCAGGCTGAAGCTATTCGTGATATGATTTACACATATAAGTAACTTAATAAATATCAGAAGATATTATACCCAATTATATGACATGAAATGCTTGAAAGAGGTGGGTTTTTAGTGGTTTCAGAATACAGGATGTTCTCCGTACAGTTTCCACAGTATAAACATCAATTCATACTAGTACAGATATAGATAGCCGGCTGAAGCTATTCATGATATCAGTAATTTAATAAATATCAGAAGGTATCAGCTAAAATGACTTGCCGTATGAGATGTTATGGTTATATAATTTGAACATACGAAAATATGAAAACACATCCACGGCAATGACACTGTCTTGCCCAGCTCAGGCTCAGGAGAACATTGTTTTCACTGTGAGAGCTTTGCCAAAGGTTACTCGGTGATGCCGTTTCCTGATGTTGTGAACTTCAAGCGTTTCAGATAATCCTGTTTTCCTGAACACGCATACAGACAATAGAAGTATTAGAGAGCAGTGGGAGAGTATGTTTTCATTAAATCCACAGTGTCTCGCCCTAGCTTTCTCCAAATGCATCCATATAAAACTGGCCGGAGCTGGGCAGTAGCAGCCTATATTCAAATCATCTGATCTGAAAATGTCTGCATTACTTGTTGGCGACTCGTTGCTGAAGTATGTTGGACGTTATATGCAGAAAGAAGGGATCGTGACAAGGTCTCTGTCCGGAGCCAAGGTGGCTGACATTCCCGATCTCTTGTGGGACATGGAGAACTTTAAGGTAGGAAACAGTTGAAGAATGTCGGATTGTTGCACAGAATGAGGATTATTTCACGCGCGTAGTCATAATATACCCATCATTGTGGATATCGGATGCTAAAAGCGTATCTTATGTTTTGACCGCCCAAATCGAGTCATTTCTGAAGTGAGTTTTACTTCAACATTGTTTCCAGTTCATCATCGTCCACGTTGGGATCAATGCCTAGGACGCCTAGGGCAGGTCTTTCTTTGACTTCCAGCGAAACTGGTTGAAATTATAAAGGAAGCAGAACCCATCTTATTTTATGCACCCGTTTAAAACTTGTCAAGCTCAATCTGACATTTGAATACATGTTACGTTTTATGGATAACAACTTCTTTTAATCTGACATTTACTTATATGAGGTCAAACGTCCAAGGCAGTGTCCGACTACAGATTGTTTAGATAAATTCCATTTTTCAGATTTCAGCGGGTGGGCAAAATATCTGGTGGATGCATAATGTTTTGTATGCTATGTTACACAGAGCTGTGATACTCCTTTCCGGTGTCACCCCAAGATACCGGAATAGATGGCGACAAGGCCCGTGGAAATCAGGATTCCCTCAACGAGAAGGCTTACACCCTCAACGAGAAAGTGAAACACTTTTGTGGTGAGAATGGATTGACCTATGTCGGCCACCCTAACTTCATGTCTTCCGGGGGAGTAAGGCAGGAGTTCATTGCCTGCGATGGGCTTCACCTGAGACCAGCAGGACAGAAGCAGCTGGCTTCAGATATTATCTGTGCTCTTTCGGCGGTATGTTATTCAGATAGGGATTATTGTTTGCATTCATCAAATACTTACTATATTAAAGTGCCATAAGGCCAAGTCTCGGTTTGATGCACAACCTTCATTTACCGTGTACTTGCTTTCGAGTACAGATGTGTATTTAAATTTCTGCTCTGTTTTTCCGGACAAATGGTAACAGCCAAAGGCATCAATGATAATACTGTGTTGTGTTGTTTCGGCTGTCACCCGTTTGCTGTATTTAATCTATGGAATTAAACACAAATCAGGATGCATGTGTGGGGTTTAAAGGTGTTTTTGAGAGTCAGGGCCAGCCGGACTGAACGCTGTATGATACAGTGTCTTTGGTGAGAATATGTAGAAAGAGCTTCACTTTCAGCAACGTTTTTGCTTCACATACTACGCTTTGAGACTCTGTGAAGTGATATTTAGGTAGATCTAACACTAATCTATGGATATAAACACATTTCAAAATACATGGGTGAGGTTTAAGCTGTTTCTGACAGCCCAGACCAAGTCGGGCCAAACAGCGACTTAACACTTTTGATTGAGGCTATGTTGTGTTTGGGGAGAGAAAAGGGCTTCGGCTTTTAACGGAGCAGTTTTCTTTACATGTGGCATTTGTAACATCACACAGTGATATTTAGGTACATATAATACTAATCTATGGAATTACACACAAATCAGGATATATGTGTGGGGTTAAGGTTGTTTTGAGAGCCCGGGCCAAGCCGGACAGAAAGCATGACTGTGATACTGTGTGGTTGTTGAGAATGTATAGAAAATAGGGTTTCACTTTAAGCAACGTGTTTGCTTCAAATACTACGCTTTGAGACTCTATAAAGACGTGCCTTAGCTAGATATAACACTAATCTATGGATATAAATACATTTCAAGATACATGTGTGAGGTTTAGTTTGTTTTTGACAGCACGGGCCAAGACGGGCTGAACAGCGACTAAACTCTTTTGATTGAGGCTATGTTGTGAATGGAGAGAGAAAAGGGCTTCACTTTAACGGAGCAGTTTTCTTTACAGGTGGCATTTTGTAACATCACACATTGATATTTAGGTAGATATAATACTAATCTATGGAATTAAACACAAATCAGGATACATGCGAGAGGTTTAATGTGTTTTTTGAGAGCCAGGCCAAGCCGGACCGAAAGCATGTTATACTATGTGGTTGTTGAGAATGTATAGAAATTAGGGCTTCACTTTAAGCAACGTGTTTGCTTCACATACTACGCTTTGAGACTCTATAAAGACGTACTTAGGTAGATATAACACTAATCTATGGATAGAAACACATTTGAAGATACATGTGTGAGGGTTAGTTTGTTTTTGACAGCACGGGCCAAGACGGGCTGAACAGCGACTAAACACTTTTTGATTGAGGCTATATTGTGAATGGAGAGAGACAAGGGCTTCACTTTAACGGAGCAGTTTTCTTTACAGGTGGCATTTGATAACATTACAAAGTGATATTTAGGTAGATATAATACCAATCTATGGATTTAAACACATTTTCAAGATACATCTGTGATGTAAAAGGGTGCGTTTGAGCGCAAGGGCCAAGCCGGACCGAACGCTTGTGATACTGTTTGTTGAGAATGTATAAAAATAGGGCTTCACTTTAAGCAACGTGTTTGCTTCAAATACTACGCTTTGAGAGTCTATAAAACGTTTGTAGGTAGATATGTAGATATAACACTAATCTATGGATATAAACACATTTCAAGATACATGTGTGAGGTTTAGTTTGTTTTGACAGCGCGGGCCAAGTCGGGCTGAACAGAGACTAAACACTTTTGATTGAGGCTATGTTGTGAATGGAGAGAGAAAAGGGCTTCACTTTAACGGAGCAGTTTTTTACAGGTGGCATTTTGTAACATCACACATTGATACTTAGGTAGATATAATACCAATCTATGGAATTAAACACAAATCAGGAGACATGTGTGGGGTTTAAGGTGTGTTGTTGAAAGCCCGGAGCCAAGGCTGACCGAACGCTTGTGATACAGTGTCTTTGTTGAGAATATGTAGAAAAGAGAGCTTCACTTTCAGCAACGTTTTTTGCTTCACATACTACGCTTTGAGACTCTGTGAAGTGATATTTAGGTAGATCTAACACTAATCTATGGATATAAACACATTTCAAAATACATGTGTGAGGTTTAAGCTGTTCCAGATAGCCCGGACCAAGTCGGGCCGAACAGCGACTTAACACATTTGATTGAGGCTATGTTGTGTTTGGGGAGAGAAAAGGGCTTCACTTTAACGGAGCAGGTTTCTTTACATGTGGCATTTTGTAACATCACACAGTGATATTTAGGTACATATAATACTAATCTATGGAATTAAACACAAATCAGGACATATGTGTGGGTTAAGGTTGTTTTTGAGAGCCCGGGCCAAGCCGGACCGAAAGCATGACTGTGATACTGTGTGGTTGTTGAGAATGTATAGAAAAATAGGGCTTCACTTTAAGCAACGTGTTTGCTTCAAAGTACTACGCTTTGAGACTCTATAAAGGCGTACTTAGGTAGACATAACTCTATTCTAGAGATATAGACAGAAATCAGGATATACATGTGTGAGGTTGAAGGTGTTTTTTGACAACACGGGCCAAGTCGGGCTGAACAGCGACTAAACACTTTTGATTGAGGCTATGTTGTGAATGGAGAGAGAAAAGGGCTTCACTTTAACGGAGCAGGTTTCTTTACAGGTGGCATTTTGTAACGACACACATTGATATTTAGGTAGATATAATACTAATCTATGGAATTAAACACAAATCAGGATACATGTGTGAGGTTAAAGGTGTTTTGAGAGCCCGGGCCAAGCGGGACCGAAAGCATGTTATACTATGTGGTTGTTGAGAATGTACAGAAATTAGGGGCTTCATTTTAAAGCAACATGTTTGCTTCAAATACAACGCTTTGAGACTTTATAAAGACGTATTTGGATAGATATAACTCTATTCTTTAGATATAGACACAAATCAGTATACATGTGTGAGGTTTAAGCTGTTTCTGGCAGCCCGGACCAAGTCGGGCCGAACAGCGACTTAACACTTTGATTGAGGCTATGTTGTGTTTGGGGAGAGAAAAGGGCTTCACTTTACCGAACCAGTTATATTTACAAGTGGCATTTTGTAACATCACACATTGATATTTGGGTAGATATAATACTAATCTATGGATTTAAACACAAATCAGGAGACATATTGTGGGGTGAAAGTTGTTTTTGAAAGCCCGAGCCAAGGCTGACCGAACGCTTGTGATACAGTGTCTTTGTTGAGAATATGTAGAAAAGAGAGCTTCACTTTCAGCAACGTTTTTGCTTCAAATACTACGCTTTGAGACTCTGTAAAGTGGTATGTAGGTACATATATTACTAATCTATGGATATAAAACACATTTCAAGATACACGTGTGAGGTTTAGGTTGTTTTTGACAACACGGGCCAAGTCGGGCTGAACAGCGACTAAACACTTTTGATTGAGGCTATGTTGTGAATGGAGAGAGAAAAGGGCTTCACTTTAACGGAGCAGGTTTCTTTACAGGTGGCATTTTGTAACGACACACATTGATATTTAGGTAGATATAATACTAATCTATGGAATTAAACACAAATCAGGATACATGTGTGAGGTTAAAGGTGTTTTTGAGAGCCCGGCCAAGCCGGACCGAAAGCATGTTATACTATGTGGTTGTTGAGAATGTACAGAAATTAGGGCTTCATTTTAAGCAACATGTTTGCTTCAAATACAACGCTTTGAGACTTTATAAAGACGTATTTGGATAGATATAACTCTATTCTTTAGATATAGACACAAATCAGTATACATGTGTGAGGTTTAAGCTGTTTCTGGCAGCCCGGACCAAGTCGGGCCGAACAGCGACTTAACACTTTGATTGAGGCTATGTTGTGTTTGGGGAGAGAAAAGGGCTTCACTTTACCGAACCAGTTTTATTTACATGTGGCATTTTGTAACATCACACATTGATATTTAGGTAGATATAATACTAATCTATGGATTTAAACACAAATCAGGAGACATGTGTGGGGTTTAAGGTGTTATTGAAAGCCCGAGCCAAGGCTGACCGAACGCTTGTGATACAGTGTCTTTGTTGAGAATATGTAGAAAAGAGAGCTTCACTTTCAGCAACGTTTTGCTTCAAATACTACGCTTTGAGACTCTGTAAAGTGGTATGTAGGTACATATATTACTAATCTATGGATATAAACACATTTCAAGATACACGTGTGAGGTTTAGGTTGTTTTGACAGCACGGGCCAAGTCGGGCCGAACAGAGACTAAACACTTTTGATTGCGGATTTTGTTTTCCGAGGACTTTTTCCCCTAAATTGTTAGGAATGGAGAGAAAGGGCTTCACTTTTACTTTACTTGATGAAGTGGTATTTAGGTAGATATAATGCCATTTTGTGTTTCATGTGTATTAGTAAATATAAGCATATGCATACGCGCTGGCTATCTGATTTGGACTGGTATTGTTTACAATGAAAACACATAAGAATTTTTGTGTTTGTGAATGCATACTTTGTTTGATCCTTAATAACATATAACAAAATGTTGTGATTTCAAATATTTCTTTTAATATACATAATCATGTCATATTTGCCCATTGACACTCGCCGATATCCACGTCTCTTTAACATAAACATCCTGTGCTCATTCAGCATGAGACAATAAAGGTTAATTAGGGAACCCCAATATCTTAATTAAGGAAAGAAAAGCAGTCAAAACACTGTCACTTCCTGCCCAGGACCCCAGGATGTCACTCGCTAAGAGAAGTAAGCAACCTTCCCTCATATCAAGGAAAACACATAACAACAAGACGGTGTCTTTTCTACAGGAATCTCGGTATGTAGTCATTGTTGTTGTGTGGGTTTTTTCACCATTAACTATATATTTTCAATCAAACTATGCATTTGTGAAGGCAGGGAAAAGTATCGACCTAAATGTGAGGTTTCGTTTTAATATTCTGCAATCCATTTTAGTATTACCCGGTGGCCCGGCCCGGCCCGACTTTTCTTGGCCCGACTTTTAGGCCATCCCTGATCAATTCAATACACGAATTTTAACCCGCTTCGCTGAATTATATAAGGCCACAATATATGAAATAGTCCAGGTGATCTGTGACATATCAGGCTAAATTGAGGCTGTCACCGATAATTTAACAGTAGGAACATGCCTGAACTCTGCATGCCTCCATACTGCAGTACAGTTATGCAGTTAACACCACAAGACAATAATTGTGTAATATTGTGATGATGACGATAATAATCAAATAATCTTCTCCAGGTTCTCCTTCGGCCTTGTATCAGGACACCCATCCCGATTGGATACCAACTTTGAAACTTGGCTATGGCAAGGCTGACAATGACAACAAGGGTTCTCGTTTCTCCCGTCTGCAGGTAAAGTAAGGGGACCGTTCATAATTTATGGCTGGGGGGTGATGGTGATGATTTTAAGGGGTCACCCATTTTGATTTTGTTCAGAGGAGGTAGGGGGTCAGCAATTTTGTACACAAATTTTGGGGGTCAGCAATTTTGTACATGGAAATATTTAATAATTAGGCTTACAAAATATGGGAAGGGGGGTAATTGATTTTGTACACAACATGCAGAGGGGGGTCACTTACTTTGTGCATAAATTTTAGGGGTGCCAGTCACATTGTTCATGGTTCTCCATAAAAATCATCATCACCCCCCTGGCCATAATTTATGAAGGGTCCCTAAACATGTTTAATATTTTTTATGTATGTATATTTCATATGTTACTGACTTGTGACACTTAATTAAATGAAATGTTTCTGTCTTTCTGTTCATTTTGAAATTCCTTGAACATTCAAAAGAAGTCAAATTGAGGGGTGCAAGGTTAATTGATTTTGCTGTAGTATGTAACACAGATATTCCCTCAATCTTAAAAATTATTTACATCATATATATAAGGTTTATTGTAAGGACTTGTGTTCTTTGTCATTTAGGAGCGCAAGGAAGCATCAAGACTCGGAACCTGCGGTTTGATCTTGAAGTTGAAGAGGAACTTTGTGAGGCAGAATCAGACACTGAACCAGTAGATCAAGAGCATGATATTACACCCGAACAGGAACTTAAAAGTTGCAAAATTGAAATTGACATTCTTAAGTCAGAAAATGAATCTTTAAAACATGAGGATAATCTACTTAAGAAGATAGTTCATAAAATGAAAGCAAATAATACTGAAGACTTTGAAGGTGATGATGATAAAGTACGATATTATACTGGTCTGCCTTCGTTTGTAACACTAATTGCATTGTTCAATCTTGTATCATATGGAATTTGTCAGTCTTCACATTCATCTCTGACAAAGTTTCAAAGTTAATTATTACATTAATGAGACTCAGACTGAATTTACCCACTCTTGACCTAAGTTACAGGTTTGGTGTCAGCAAAGTTACAATTTCCAGGACATTTAATCAGGTTATGGATGTCTTGTACATCAACTTAAAACAACTTGTGTTCTGGCCAGATAGAGAGGATTTATGGAAAACAATGCCAATGGTATTCAGAAGGTATTTTTGGACGCAGAGTGTCTGTTATTATAGACTGTTTTGAGATTTTTATTGATAGACCATCCAATTTGACAGCTAGAACCCAGACATGGTCAACGTACAAGCATCATAATACTGTAAAATATCTTATTGGCATCACTCCACAAGGTTCTGTAAGTTACATTTCTGAGGGATGGGGAGGTCGTGTTAGTGATAAGTATTTAACAAATAATAGTGATTTCACCAATCATCTTCTCCACGGTGATATAGTATTAGCAGATAGAGGCTTTGATATACAAGAAATTATTGGTTCTGTAGGAGCGGAGTTAAAGGATTCCAGCATTTACACGAGGTAAACCACAGTTAAGTGGCACTGAAGTAGAGGAACAAGAAAAATTGCCAATGTAAGAATTCATGTTGAAAGAGTTATTGGTAGTGTCCGTCAAAATACATGATCCTCAGCAGCACTATTCCCATTGATTACCTAATGACAAAGAATAATGAAACTGATCCATTACTTGACAAGCTTGTCCATGTTTGCTGTGCACTTACCAACATGTGTCCATCAGTTGTTCCATTTGAGTGAAGGCTACTTATATCTTGTGAGACTTACAAAAAGATGAAAACATAAATGAAAGGTCAAATGTGTTTAATGTTGGCATATTTAGCACTCGGTGATACACCCACCTTGACATGTTCAATGGCAACTAGAACCACATTGTAGTTTGCATCTGATATACTATTATCTGAAAATTATGTAATCTATGTTTCTAACATGACCAATGTTGTTTCCTCCAAGTTTTAAAAGGTATTATTTGATAACTTCATCATTAATGATCATAGATGTATTCAGATTGAATTAAGTTTAAAATGTCACTGGCAAGGAGGGCTAGTTATGTAAAACTGTCGCTTGCCCCTATCATACTTCACAGGCCCTGCAAAATATCAATATCAGCATGCACATTGGTCAGGCCTGGTATTATGCTTGGTAATTACAGATGGTAGGTTATTGTCAACCCTTTGAAACAATACATTTGTATTGTAGTAATGGTTCCTAACTTCTTTTGCGCAATGCTGTTAACATTTTCTATATAGTGATCTTCGTGTGGCAAGAGATAATATATATCACTAAACTTTTGAGGACAGACTTTTAACACCTTAATCATGTTAATAAATGACTTCATCATATTCATGTACATTAAACAAACAACAAATTATCTGATATACTGAACCAGTTGGGATAGCTTTGCTTTAACAGTATATTACTGGCCCGATTCACAATCAGCTAGCAGGCAAGTAGCTATTTCAAACACTGTGATGTGTTGTCATTATTCAAGCAGATCATATGTCACAAAATTATTTTGTAAGTGAAGTCACATCTTATTCAAATGACTTTACTGATATTTTGTTTCACACAATAATTCAGCTGCATAATTATCCCAGCAACTATTGATGTCATAGACCATTTCACAAACCAATGGAAAATATTTCATACACAAGTCTATGAGTTACTGCTCAAATGTACAATCTGTCAATTATAGTAATAAAACTATTCTTAATGTGCTGGAAAAACATTATCTGTGATTATTTTTGTTCTATATGTTGGCCTTGGTGTAGTGCCAACAAAATATGACATCAATATCATTTTGAGAACAAGTTCAATAAAGAGGTGGTGTGTCATCACAGACATAGAACAAGTTGCTTGGTGTCAGCGGGGTTTGAGACACATAAGTAAAGTTATACTGATAAAATATTGTTCATGAAACATCACTCTTCACTATTGTGTTTCCGCTTCTTTCTTGTGTTATTTTGTAGAACAGTGTTTTACAATACCATTTCCTTTCGGTTTTCGCACAAGACCAACACACTTGAAGTGAAACCATCTGACTGTACATTCTTTCCCATAACAGCCAATATACCCCTCCTTCCATCTTCTGGCTTCTGGCATGTACAAAACACTTCCTTTGTCGACTCTTTCTTCAGCAACCCTTGTACATGTGTTTCAAGAAATGACGTGCAACAATCTCTGGTAGAATAATGGATGTGAAGAACTGCATTGCATGATCAGCTACTGGTTTCCAAAATACCATACAAGGTGTAATTCTTTCCACAAATATATCATTGTTTGTCCAAACAACAAAGTCACAGTAATCATGATTAGTTACAAATAGCTGTGTTTTGCACCTGGTAATAATACTGACTGTCCCTTTTAATTGCAGTGACCCATTAATCTCCCTCTAAAGTAAACTATGTTACTATCAACAAAAGTCATCCTTTGCACAGAATGGACACTTAATCTCAAGACAGCCCCTTCCACAACAGCCACAGTCCACAATACCATCAGGAGTTGCCCCAAGATGTGGATACTCACAGCTGAGGAATAAGCCACATTCCTCAACACTGAAGTTATGGTGACGCTCAGAAGACAATTTCTCATAGGTGTCCCTAGCTGTTACTTCATGGCTACATCCCATCTCGTAGCTGGATTAGAAAAACTTGACCTCAGTCGGGTAACAGATGTGGCGAAGTAAACTCCTCGAAGGGTCAGACAGTGATGTACGATTGACACTCTTCATCTTTGATGCTGTTATACGGCCAGCCCTGAACTGAAACCAAACTGGGGAACACGCTTGGTTTCTTGTTGCTCCTTCAACTGCTGAAACCTCCTCTGCTGTAATGTTTAGTTGATTTATAACGTTGTGACAGTGTAGTAAAACATCATTGTATGGGATGCCAACCATACTTTTCATCAAATAGTTCAGTGATCACTTGAGGAAATTGTTGTTGTAATGGTACAGGTACATACTGATCACTGTAATCACTATGAACCGCAAGACAAGATGGTTTATCTGCATTAATAGTGCGAAGGAAATTGTCAAAACTGACGGTAGATGCAGGTTTTAACTCCTTGATATGTTTAGCACTTGATGAAGTCGAACATGTCGTAGAACCCTCAATTAACAGGTCAAGTTTCTTTTCAAAGTCTTTGATGAGGTTGAAATCAATCTTTCTTAGACATGCATAGTTAACCTTTTTAAGAGAAGCTGGAAGTTTCCAGTATGCAGGTTGCTGTGTGACAGTGGCGGTTTCTCTTAATCTCACAATAGCTTCAACAGCAAACATCATACTTTGCCACATGTGAGCATGATTCACCCAAACCCGCCATACAGTTACAATGAGCTGATAAAACTGTGCCAGCGTCATCAGTGATAAACCAGGGCTGCAATGGAGCTTCGTTCAAGCGCTGGGAATGCATAACCTGTGAAAATACAGTGCAGGAATTAATTTTTGTTCAGACATAATGCTATATGATATTAAGAAATTGATTGAAATGTGGCAGTTTTTACTAAACCAAGGCTTTTCATCGCAGCACACTGTAGAAGGCAATTAGTATGTACAAAAATTTTATTAACACACTAAAGACATTTTGGATTTTGTATCAACATTATCTCTACTGTTAAATCAGTGTAAAGGTAATTAAAATATTGCAGTACTCTACACAGGTTTGCCACAGATGACGAAAGTTCAAACTCCATACTTTCCCTGACTTATCCCTGACCAATTTGATTTTTTCACTGATCAAAATTAAAAGAAAACAAATAAAATTTCGGCCTCCAAACTCCCCTACAGCCGACCTTTCTATCCATTTTACTTAAGACAAAGTAAAATATTATGACAAAGTAATCAAACAAACACAGAGATCAATCTAACATCAAGATGGAGTGTATGACACAGGAAATATTACCTCTGGCAAACTCTGACACATAAGTTTTGATTTTCTTTTTAATTTCAATGTTTTCATTTTAAAGTCCCTGTTGCAAGATTGAGGATCACCTCCAGGAAAAGGGTGACTTTGTATAGTATGAAATCTTACTGGTAGAAATACTGACATTTTCAACAAAAAGAACACACAAAGAACATAGACATTGATAGTAAGAGGTCAAAAAACAGTAGCTGGGACAGTATTTGAGTCAAACCCAAACATAAAAAGTTCAGCAGAGAGCTTGAGATTGAATATTTGGTCACATTTCTGTGTCAAACATCCTTGGAAGTTATTCCAAAATATGTCTACAAATGGACACTGCCAAAACAAATAAAATTAAAGTTGATAATACCAATATCTATACAAAACACATTTAATACAGACATGGAACTCAAATTCATACAATCGTTGCCCCCAGTGAAGTTTGAAAAGAACTAGTTTTCCTGACTTTTTCCAAAAACTTCAATTTTCACTGACTTTTGTAACAAAATTCCTGATCTTGAAAAATAATTTCTTCCCTGACTTTTCCCTGACCTGTGGCAACCCTGCTACATAAACAGAGCCTATGTTATATTTAGAATATTATCATTGTATATTTTACAAAACACATTTGTTGATGTAGGTAAACTATTGTTCACTTACTTTTGACATCCACGACATGAATGGCCTTTCCATCTTGGACGGATAAATGCACATATGAGACGATGTCTCGTACCCAACCACACACAAATCTGTCATATGCTTCCAGACTCCTATAGTTTCTCATATCGGATAAACTATAAAAAGGACTAGGGCTGAACACCAGATAGTTCACGATGTCGACATAGTTTGTTGCCGGCAAATACTTGTGGTCGTCACTCCAATCCGATCTGGGAATCCTGTACGGATCTTCGTTGTCTATCACAATAGTCTTCTCGATATATCGTATGCGAGATGCTTTATCCAGTAAGTTTGCATAATTCTCCATGACAGATGGTTAGATGACGGACTGAAGCAGACAGACGTATGCGTAGACGATAGTTGCTAGTGACGCTATGGTTGCTGGGGACGCGAATGACAACCAACATGGCGGCGCGCACGGAATCACGGGATAACTCTGAAACCCCTCTATAAGGTTGTTAGATTTTCATGCTGTATGCACTATGTGCACTATTTTATTGCATTTAACGCCTAGAATAATTTTACTCACCATGAAAGAATTTCTTAACCAATGTTTGAGTTTTCCAAACATATCAACTGTCAAAACAATAGTCCGCAATCATCGCACACGTGGAAATTGACCAATGAGAGCCGTTTTGTGTTCCGAGTCATTCCGAGATTTTCGGACAGGGTCGATGTTTACAGAAGGGCGGCCAGGCGTTTGTTCAAAACGGAGGGTAGTGCTAATGCGAGGGTCAGTGGTCAAATAGGAAATGCAGTTAGACAAACTGAATACGATGAGCAGAAGGCCAAAAGAATAATCTACAAGCTCAACACATTGTTTTGAGAAAGACGTAAGGTTTGATTGCACGCGCGGTAAAATAGTCGGGGTGTCCGGTTTTCGATCAGGCTTTTAGCATCGCGAGTGTCACCCCTTGTGTATTTTATGTAATGAGTGTAGCGGGAGAATTTTCTAAAAAATCCATTTAATCACCGATTTCGTTCAAATTTGAAATATAAGTTACTCATAACATATAAAAACAAAAAAATCTAGATTTTTATTGTTAACTTTTTTGGGTCCACTGATTCGAACCCCTGTGACAAAAGGAGTCCAGAGGATCGCTAGCGACGAAAATCAGGCCACCTTACTATAGGAACCCGCGTGGACCATCAACACTTCCGTTTCGTGCAGGATTACACCATCCCTTCTGTGAAGAGACATGGCCCACCGATGAAACACACTGACCCATTGCGGGTGGACTGAAAGATCTCCTTCAAGGCAAGGAAGAAAAGGAACAGAATGTGAGAACAATCCTACATTGTCAGAATAATGTGAAACAAAAGCTTTGGGGTTTTAGACAACACATACCCGTCCACAAATTCCTGCATATTTTATGTTATGTTTATACGCGACAAACTAAATCAGTATTTTTATAATGAAACCGATTTTTCTCCGTTTATTCTACATTTTACAGTAACAACATTAGGATCTTTTTTATATTTAACCCCCCAATTTTACCGGAATTTTATGTGTCGCAACTTCAGTGCAGTTTAATTTTTTTGGATCTTTTCCATGTTTTCAAAAGAAACGTTTTAATACATCATAATTAATGATGTTACACCTACATGCTTGGTGTGGTTTGTATGGAAAAACATTTTGCAAAAAAAGGTCAAACTTTGTCATACGGTTTGATGTCACTATCGTGACATAATTTTTTTTGCAAAAATGATTACTTCCTGGACCGTCTGCTAATTCTACTTCCTGTTTGCAAGCAATGACAGTGAGGAATGAGTGAGTGAGTTAAAATTTATCGTCACATCGGCAATATTTCAGCCATATCGTGAAGAGAACAATTTTAGACATAGTAATTAATGATAAATTGTAAAAACCTGTCAACTAAGGACAGTAAAATAACTAGATTATCACAGATTCGAATTTAAAACTAGCAATTAAATCTTAAAACAGTTTAATCTATTAAATATGACAATACAATATAAATACAGGCTATATTTTGCCAACAACTGAAGGTAGATCACCATACTAGGGACCATGGGGACTTACAGTACATTTGCTTCCTGCATGGACCGTAGCTGGATTTACACCAATTTTAGATACTCTAACCACAAATTAAACGAAAATATATTCTACGATTAAAAAAGGGGAGAGTTTAAATTTACTTTGGATGTTTTGGGACTTATGTATCCTCTCAGGAGGACAATCATTTTACAGTACTTTAACCCCCCTTGAGGACACAGCCACTAACAATCTGAGTTATTAATTCAAACTTTCAATAATAAAATATTTATCTATTTACAAATCAGTTAACAAATCTAATTCTTTTTAAAATGCAATAATTAAATGAGAACTTATATTACTAAAAAGATCCTTCATAGTTCGTGATTTGAAATAGATATCCCTTGTGATGGAATATTCAACACAGTCAAGAAAGATATGCTTGACCGTGATTCTTTCATCACAAGGGATACAAAACGGAGGATCCTCACCTTTTAATAGGTACTCATGTTTATATCTTGTGTGTCCAATACGACATCGTGGTAGGATGACCTCTTCAAATCTGGACTGACAACCCAAGTAGGTGTAACCGATATAGGGTTTTATTGCATGTAATTTATTGATACCTACTTGGGTGTCCCACTTCTTCTGCATCAGATCACGGATGTAAGTTCTAATGCTAGCTTTGTAATCAGAGTGTGGAATAAGAAGTGGTGTCACAGATTTGTTGAGTGCTGCTTTGACAGCAAAATCGGCCATTGTGTTCCGGGAAATGCCAACGTGGCTGGGTAACCAACAGAAGACGCGATGTCGTATTGGCCAGTTGCAAGATCATTATATAATTCAATAATTTCGATTAAAAGTGGATGTTTGGAAGAAAGATTTTTGATAGCCTGAAGGTAAGAAAGAGAATCGAAAAGATTATGTATTGTTTATATTTAGGGTGTTTATTAATATATTTTAAGGCTGTTAATATTGCGTTAGCTTCTGCTGTGGATATAGAGCTGTTATCAGGCAATCTAGAAGATATTGTTTTGGAGCCAATGACAGTGACACAAGCTACTGCGCCACCATCTTTGGACCCATCTGTAAATAAGGATTTGTATGTATTATATTTATTTCTTAATTGACTAAATTCTTGTTTATACTGTAATTCATTAGTTTCTGATTTTGTTTAAATGTGGGACAGTGAGGAAACCCCGTACTTGATAAACAGGATTTGCACCCTTGCAACTACCATTTCCTCGATGAAGTTTATTTTTTTTAGACCGCAGTGTCGACATTTCAGTTTGGTAATTATATTATGCAAGCGTTAGATATGTTGATTTTCAGTATAGTCTGAAAGATAAGCGATTCCGTTGCTAGTTTTTAAAGATAGAAATGTGTTATATCTGTTACTTTAATATACAAATGTGAAGTGAAGTGGTAACACTGGGGCAGGAATGTTTCGTGCTGTAAATTTTGCATTTCCATGAGCTATTATTCTGCTTTATAAACATATTTACATCAATGTAGAAACCTTGAGTAGTTTAGTAATCCTTTAACCATTTACCAGTTTTCTTTTGTGATAAGTACCTCAAAAGTGTCTGTAACGTTACTAAATACGCTCTAAAGGTAGTTAATACGATCATGTACTGGTAGTTGAGCAGAGCAAAAAAAAAATTTGTATTAGAAGTTGCATAATTGTATTGGATTTTCATTTAAGTGATATATACAAAAGAAAAAGTGTTGGGATTTCGTTTTGTATCGTTGCAGGTATCTACATGATTAATTTGTGCTCAATAAACAGCATAACTGTGTTCTTGATGTTTTGGTATTGTAATAAGATTGATAGTTGTATGTGACTTGAGGAAATGGGGTTTTGTGAAACGCATATTGTAAACAACAATTCACCGTAAATATCTGAATGACAACATAACCCCTGTTATTTGAGGTAAGGTGTATACATGTATAAGCAGATACTAACTCAAAATGAAAATGTGGCATAATTAAATTGTTAAAGGTACTTGTAAAGTATCTTATATCAAATATCATTTACAAAAGGAAAAGGTGTGATGAGAGTGCTTTTAGGGCCCACAAACAGAATTGGCTAAACACATCTTATTTGTTTAGACACGATAAAAAAGCCATTTTTGTAAATGATCTGAGACCGTAATTTCAAAAATGGGTTGTATGAAAAATAAGATTGAATTATCAGTGTGCCAAAATGATTAATTTACAACTATCATTTTATTATCATACAAATTACATCAGTTTTCCAACAGGTATTCATGATGAAAAAACATGACAATATCAATAATAAGGCTTTAACTTCAAGGGGCCCAATTGTGGACAGAAATTCAATTATTTAGCAATTGTTTATCCTAAAATGATTATCTACAACGTTCTTAGCAAATATAAACTTAAGGCCAGTTTTACAACATCTACTTATTATAACTAATCATGTCGCACTAAAATTCACAGCTATTGATCTGAAATGGGCCCGTTTTGGGTGAAATTACATTTTGGACGGAGCTTTATTTTCACACTCAGTAAGTGTTAAAAGTCACTACTCACAACCATTCCTGTAAATATACACTAAACATCTCATTCACAACATGCCATTACAATAACTAGTAATGTCGCACTAAAAATCACTGATCGTGACCTCAAAGGGGCCCATTCAGGGTGAAATTACATTTTGAGCAGAGCTTGATTGTAACACCAAGTAATTGTTAAAAGTCAATATTCACAACCAGGCTTATATAGAGTAAACTTCTCATATTTGGGTAAAGCTTGATTTTAACATTTACATCAGGGAAGTGTTAAAAGTAATTATTCCCAACTCATTTTACTGCAAAGATATAAAACATCCACTTTCACTCTTCATCAATCTCAGTTTCTGAATCACTGTCAAGGAGAACTGCAGCATTCATCAGTGCATCACTAGAGGTTACACAACACCAAATGTTTTCCCATAGACTTCTATAGTAACCTTATATTTTTTTTACAAATTATCCAGGCCAACAGCCATTCCATGTACACATGGGTAGTCAGGCCTTTAAACTACAATAAAACACAATTTCTGGCCAAATTGTCCGGCTCATTGCCCGAGCATAAGAAGGGGAACACATCAACCCCAGTTCCGCACCAAATGTCACCTACTGGGAAATATCTGTACACACAATAAGCATAAGTCATGGTGATAAAAATGACAGCACTAAATACTTAAAATTGTGGTCAGTTTTAATTACTGGATGGATGTACGTTTAAAAAGCATAAACATCTTACACTATTTCATCCAATCACAGCTGTCACAAGTCTCTTTCTCTTCAGTTGTTTACACGGTTCTCGCTCAGGGAGCATGTGATTCTGATTTTGTGCAGTGGAACCTATATAGTTGCTGGAAACTGGCATCTTGTCTTGGTGTCTGTCATACCCAAGGTTCAAATGACACTACCTATGTGTGCACAGCATCCAGCAACACTAGCACCCACATTGCAAGTATGTACCACCCTGTCACCTTAACCTCAGTGAACTGAATCCACAAAGTGTGCAAGAGTACTGGTGAGCCGACATGCCGAGACTGGATTTTTATTATCCCCCGCCGCGCGCAGTATTAGGCTCCATTCGTACGTCCGTACGTACGAATTGGAATATCTTAAGAACCGTTGACTAGATTCTTTTCATATTTGGTACCTACGTTCATCACAGTATAAGAAAGGTCCCAGTCACCTTGACCTTTATTTCAAGGTCACAAGGGAACTTTAACGTTTTACTCTTGGCAGCGAGATATCTCAAGAACCGTTCACTAGATTTTCTTCATATTCAACACCAAGCAGGGCCCAGTCGATTTTGGTGACCTTCGCATAATTTTCAAGGCGACTGCGACACTTTGAAGATTTCAGCATGTTAACCTGAATTCACTGGATTTTCTTCATAGACTTTCAAGACTTCCCTTGAATGTTTTTCAATAAGCAATTTCTTTAGTACCATTTTTGCATATTTCATACACTATGACATTCATGTCGAGGTCAAAGTCAGTCTTGAAAATATTTGTGTGTTTGAACAACTAAAGAGCAAGATATCAAGAGAGGTTGACTTGTCATGTTTTTGTTGACATTTAACTTCATCTTAAACTTTCATTACTTTTTAAGTTTGATTTGATAATGTGCGGCGGGGGATTATGTCACCTTAGTGACAATGCTTGTTCAGATTAAATCATCCACTTCCTTACACAGGAAAAGCTGATATGCACTGTCATTATCGACATGATTTGCAACATATGCTGATAAACACCCATTGTGATATATCAGTTCATTCAGTTAAAGTACTGGAAAGCTTACATCATCAGCTTCAGTTATTGGAATGTATACATTCCTCTTAAGAAGGCTTTCTCTTTCAAACTGTTCTTTGAGTGTGTTGCCCTGCCGACTCTTCTCCAGCATCAACGAGGTAACTCTCTCACGTTCTGGATCCTGGGATGACAGTGCGGGCCTGTATTTGTTGCATAGCTCGCACGCGCGCGCACGCACACACACACACACACACACACACACACACACACAATACCCACAAAATCCCCAATATGAGGTACATGTATTGGTACAACTTTGTCCAAAAATCGCCAGTGTTTCATTCTTCCGTTGCACGATTCGACAACCCATCGCACTTTAGTAATCATAATTAATCTTGATACGTTGGCGTCTTCTACTTCGTGTTGTCTTTCCCTCTTTTCCATGTAAGCTGGCATTTCTATATGAAAACCATGATTTTCAAGAAAACTTATTGAGTCTCTAAAGCCTCTATCCACAATTAAAACATCAGCTTCTTCATCGAGTAATAATTCATACAAAACTTAGTATCATCATTACCACTAGAAGCGATACTTTAGGATTCAAATATTAGGGAAATATACAAATAGAATAATAATTGCATGCATCATGATCAGTAATAACTTAGAGAAAGACTCCAGTCAAAAGAAATAAAACTCATCTCACAGACATACTATTAAAAAGGTATAAGTTACGACTACAAAAAGGACTCAACTCTTAGACACACCTCTTACGAAGACAAAAGCTATGTCGGAACTGTTTAATAACTTGCCATTATTATTATTATAAACATGTCATCACCTATATTAGACACTTTAATTTAGGCCCATTAAGATTTAACACAGAGACAGCGCATCTATTGTAATACCATAATCATTCTCGCATCCAGTACATGTGTGAAGATGTGTTGAGTGCCAGTTGAATTAGGATGAGCAGGATAAATACTCTCCTCTGTCTGGTCATTTCGCTTATTGTAGGATATTATAGCGCACTCCCCATTTTGTATCATCACAAACTTTTTATTGTTTGAATTTTAGATAAATAGCCTGGAAATCAAAATGTTAGGCAATAGGGTTTCACAACGCAGGCTAGCTCTAGCCCTCAACCCAGATGGTTGTACCGACTATATGTGGCCACTCCATGTTATTATGTTCTTGTAAATATAATGGTAATTAGCTTCTCTTGGCTTCGGACTCTTTGCTAATTCCCCAAAACGACACGCCCGCCATTTAGAAGGGGAACCATGTACAGGTAACCATAACAGTGTTAATGTTTCCTTAGGATTCCGTGAGTCCGTCCAGTTAATATAAACGCAAGTCCTTGCTGTCGTGATGTAGGTGTACACACTGTATTCATTTCGCATATAATTTGTGTAACGGGGATAAAATCAGCTATTTTTATATTTGCATATTTGTACGAATCAGGTTATATTATTGTGTATAGGGTTATTCAACAGACCACTGCTTGTTTACAACAAGTGTTATGATTAGTTGTCTGTCTAGATGTATCTGTATATTACTCTCATAGCTTATCAGTTATAGGCTCAATTCAGTTCAATTCTTTATTAACCTTAAGTTTTACAACGGCGTTTACATAAAGCATAAATTGATACAGCATAAATTGATACCAGTCGACTTGTTTGTCATTTATGGTGGTAAATATGCATATTCATGTGGCTAATGCACATAATTATTTTAGATACGAGTTTCTTATATTAATTACATGCAGTAAACAAATATTTACTAAGATTACACAACTGTTTGACATTATTTAAACCAAATAACTGGATTCATTTAAACACAAATGGATTTTTCCAGTAATGTGGCTTAATATATTTTTGTGTGACACTTACATATAAAGGATAAATCAAAACAAAGTGAAACTTATCTTCAATATCAAAATTACAGTTGATATTGCAAATTTTAAATGACTGAATTATTTCTTCTTGTTCCTAATGATGAAAAAATATGGGTTGAATGAACTTGAACTTCAACAAACTTAATGTAATTGTTTGAAACTTGTAAGTGTGATGTGTTGTGGGGTCTTGTGTTGTTGTTTTGTGCTTTGTTAGAGGAGTACACAAAGTCCGCAGTCTAGACTACCAGTTGTCCGACTTCCATTTTTGTGGAAGCCGCGGTGGCTGAGCGGTCTAGGCGTCTGACTTTGTGTGCTGGCAATTAGGTGCCTGATTCTGAGGGTGTGTGTTCGAATCCCGGATGGCCCTCAACCCAACAAAAGTACTAGAATCTGTACTTTACTAAGAAAGTGTAACCCCAAATATAACATATGTTACATTTGTCCACTTTCTAAATGGTATTGTGTATTTCATGTCTAAATTCCGCCCTCTAACTTGCATTACATTACCGAGTTCGCTTGTTACTCCAAGAAAATATATTGCTGATAAGTGATAAATGTAGGGAATACGTGTTAAGATAATTGAACTTGTGATATGTAAACTATTGTGTTCAGTTCAATTCGCTTGTATAAGACTTCTGCGCTTCGCGTCTAGATCATAGAAAACGTCAGCCATGTTTACTATACAATGTTCTTGTTCCTGATTGGTCGATCAGTTCCTGGGAAGACCGCCTTTTAACCTCTCTGACCCGGCATTCCTTGCATGTATAATTAACTAGCTAACGTTTACTAATGGCTAGACTTGGCATTGGTTTCTGAACCCGCGAAACTTCCATTTCCATATCTACGAAACGTTTGAAACACCAACATGAAACTTCGTGGAAAAACGTACAAGATGCATTTCAACAACAATAATAATTTATTCATAGAGTAACTTATCTAGAATATACACTTAAAAAAGACACTTAGAAAAATACTCTAAATCGGTACCTGCCGATCGTGACGTCCTACAGTACAGTACCAACTGACTGATAATCTTAATTACAAAAATCCCCAAATTCATTATTAATAATTCTTATAAGTCCTGGTTAATATTTACAAATTATTATATATAGTAATATAGTAAGTCCCGGTGAATGTTCTGCCATCCTCACCTCTTAACTTGACTTTGTTCCTGAGTGTAGGTGATTATAGCTGCTTAAAGCTTCCTGAGAATGCAGGCAGATTGACAGTAGCGTCTCCCTTTTATCCTTGATTACAATGACGTCACAATCGAAATGCACCCGCTGCAGTGACTACGTGACCATGCGAGAGATTCATAAACATAGATGGCGGCGCCCATAAAACAACCTGTCATCCCTACGCTGTTTAACGATTCTAACAACTATAGGGCTTACGCACATATTTTATTATGACGGTAAGGTAATAAACGTATTCTCTATATACTCGAGAAATAGTTTAATGGTGTACAATCGCTTCCTCATGTCATAATCTAACCTAGTACTCTACCGGAAGTTATATATAATTGACATTCGATTCGACAGTTACGTGCAGAATGACGTAATGACCAGTACGTTTTTAGAATAAGCTAATGATACCCTATTGCGCTTCATTACTATTTCCGTATTATAAATTACCTTCCCATACATGCATGTACATCTGAAAAGAGGCTCAACAGATTGGTCAAATATTGCTGTAATCGGTTTCTAATCGGTTTTACATGAACATATGAAAGGCATATGATATCCATACCAGTCTGCGGTAACATCGTCGGGATCGGGATCAGGATTGTCACTGTTTCTTGTGAACTACTGGAATCTTCGTCAATATTCCTGTCGGTTTTGCTGCTAGAAATACTTTCAAATTGAAAAGTTTGTACGCTTGTGAGATTATCTATATCGGGTATACCCTCCAAATCCAGGTTTGACTTCATGGGTTGATTTATTTGCCAAAATAGGAGCAGTTCTCAGTAAGCGGGTAGGCACGGTACCGGTGCGTTTTCGAGTGTTTTGCACTGATTCTCCGCTAAACGCACATTTCCCGTATTTCGTTGTCCCTGTCGTCTTATAAAATATTTTGTCATTGAAATGTATTTTTCTTCTTACTAAAACAGAGGTCCGCACATACAGTATCCAAATTCATGTCACTTCAGTGTTTGTGTCAGTAATTTTGGGATACACCGCATCGTCATATAGACCTTTGTCACATATTTCCCTCCTGCAAGTACTTGATAACAATTCTACGTATTGCAACCATTTGTGTAAATATGTTATCTCATTGGACTTGAAAATATATCCAAGTGCTTGCAAAATCATAAAGGAAATACTAGGTAGTCATAAGAAAACTTCGTTTAAAAAAAACCCTGCATTATTTGTGTGTCCCCGATATTGCCGTCAGATACATTAAACAGTTTAGTCATCGACCAGTAATACTTATTCAAAATCATACAACGAGTTGTACGAGTGCTTTCGTTTCCAGTTATATCAATCTGTAAAACAGTTATGCTTTTTTTCTTTCTAAGGTTAACTTGAAAAGATACATGTGGTCGTACCTGAAATAGAAGGTTTGTTACTTCCATTTTTCATCAGATACGTGAACTCGTCACCTGTAACTGAAGGGATTCTGTACAGCGCACTAGTTCTAAACCAATTGTTTTTAAGCACTGATGACAGCAGTATCACAAATGTGTGTGAAACTGAGCGAGATAAACTTCACTCGAACTGTAGGCCGAATTTTGCTTTTGTAGAATCAGATACGTGTAATCGCAAGTGAACATTCAGAGTTTGTGTTCCAATGCATTCTTATTTCAGTTTAATATACTTATAACGCTGTTGCAAGAGCACGCTACTTTCGCCCATTGTTTTTGGCGAGACAGATCTCAATTTGACGACGATCGCTGAAGATTTCTTAGCCGACACTGGTAAGTGAAGATCGAAATGATATACATTATTCAACAGTTATAGTTAATTTATAGCTTTGTATGAAATGTATTTAGTAAATTTGCATCTATCAACCCATGTATATCAGAAATACAAAAACTTCGACAAACTCGCTGCATTCGTTGAGTTATGTACTTAATGTATCTAATTTGGTGTTAACGTATTTGATATGATTAAACGATCAGTTTAAAGAATTGTTGTGTATTGAATCTCACAAGCAATAGATATGATGCATGTTTTAGTGATACCTACAAAATTAATATACTAGCCACATAAAGAAACTGTGCATTGTCAAAATATTATCCCAGTTGATAAGTACGATAACAATGTCAAAGGTACATATTAACTTTAATGGAGGGATCATGAGACCATAAGTCGGGAGAATTTCAATTGAAAAGTCAATCACAATGACGTCACGAGTCAACAAGCGGGACAGGGGTCAAACGACCATGTCACAAGCTCAATAACGGGTATGTCCACCATCGGCAGTGCATCGACGACGCATAGAGCCTATCAAACGTGCAAGGAAGGCTTGTGGGATGTCACGCCGGATTCTCTCAAGTTCTGTTGCAAGGTCAAGGACGTTATCTGGCGGATGAGGAAGACGGGGTAGACGTCGATCCATCTCGTCCCAAACATGCTCTATCAGGGAGAGATCCGGTGAATTTGCAGGCCAAGGCAGTAAGTCAACGTTGTGGTGTTGCAAGAAATCCATAGCAGCCCTTGCCGTATGAGGGCGGGCATTGTCCTGTTGGAATGTTAACCCAGGGCCATGACGTTGCAGAAAAGGAATTGCCACAGGTCGAAGAATCTGATCCCTGTAGCCCACACCAGTTAAGTTGCCCTGAACAATCACCAAAGGAGTTCTTTGGCGCGCTGTTAATCCACCCCAAATCATCACGGAACCACCACCAAAGCGATTCCTCTCCAAGACACAGGCCTGTGCATAACGTTCTGCCACGCGTCTATAGGCATGTTGACGTCCATCACTATGGGAAATGTTAAACCTGGACTCATGATCATCTGTAAAAACAACATTTCTCCACCAAAACAAGGGTCTGCGGACATGATTTCGGCACCACATTCGGCAAGCTTGTCGATGACGTTGTGTCAGGATAGGCCGTATGGCGGGACGTCGTGGTCTGATCCCATGATGACGTAAACGTTGTCGAACTGTGTTGGGGTGGATACGGCGAAGTCCTGGGATTGTTCGGGCAGTCATCACTGCAGTCTGAAACCTGTGGCGAAGATGGGTCACCCTTATCCATCTGTCCTGTCTTGGCGTTGTTACACGTGGACGTCCAGAACGTGGCTGATCGATGACGTCATTTGTGTTCTGGTAGCGTCTCACCAGTGCAGAAATGGTGTTCCGGTGGCAGTGGTAATGTGCAGCCACTTGTCGTTGAGACATTCCCCCACGGACCATCCCAATGGCCTCATGACGTTGTGCAGACGTAAGCCTTGGCTTGCTATGCGTTTCAATAGCCGTTTAATTTTTTGAACGATCACAAGGGCAGGGGTTGAGCTTTCCAAAGTGACAGTATTGTGTGGCATTCATCTGTTTCTCTTTCCCGGAATGCACGTGCAACAACGTATTGCACGTCTCAAGGACGAACCCACTGACGTCACGGAACGTGGCACGTGCATGCATGTTGGATACATGTCACTAATCTCTGAGTTTAAATCCTTATGTGTCTACACAGGTTTGATAAATTTAGATTTTAAATTTTTGTATGCACTGTTTCTTTATGTGCCTAGTGTATATGGACTGGTTTCTAGCTGTAACATATAGACTGATAATGTATTTAACGTATCTGATAGATCTATGTCCATCATAGAGAATAAGCATGGGACGATCAACAGCCCCTGTGACGAAGGAAATGGTGTTCTAGATAATGACGAACTATTTCGGAATTCGACCATCCAGAATCAGAAACGGTTCCCGCTGCTCCGGGTGTCGATCCTGTTATGTTTTCTTCAAGCATTCGTTTCCCCTTGAATACAAATACGGCGGTATTACGGCGCCTGAAGCACTACCGCCCCTATAACCGTAGTAGTGCTAGATCTGGGACAGGTGACAGCATATGGGGTGGCTTGACTTGACGATACCACAGACGGAGGAGTGTGATTTTCCACTATTCCCTTTTCATCAATGTTGTATATCCGATGTGGGTTATCTTTCAAGTAGTACTTGTCAAGAATCTGTCCAAGTTCTTGGAAGTAGTATCGGACCGTTTCCTCGGACGTAGCCTTCGCATGTTGTAACTCAAGTGATCTTGTTTTTTGGACTTTGAGATGAGGCCAACGCGACAAGAGATTATAAAACCATTGCATAGACAGTGGTTTGCCGTTTTGGGATTTCTTCCCCACATGAATTGCTAAGGCAGTAGCAAGGTCGGCAACTTCCGAACGTGTATACATCTAAAGCCAAAGTCGGCCATTGCTTGAATATGGACAAGATTTCTCTCCTCTTCGATTGACAACAAAGGCTCAGGACCGGACTTCAAAGATTCCATTCCAATATTCCAACTAGTACGGTCACGGAGAAAAGCAAAGGGAACCGAAACGTTTTAGCAGCTTTACTAACAGACATTCCACCAATAACGGCTTCATACGCATTTTCCAAGGCCGATGATTTTATTACCTCCCTTGGTTGGCTTTTTATCCAATCAGGTGTCTACGCTGGGAAGTTGAGCGTACCAATCACAACTAACTTGTGATTGATTAAACTTGGTGATTAAACTTGGCAATATAATAATATATTTTTGCAGGGGTACTCAGAAAGAGGTAGAAGGAGTTCTTGCATATATTTTTTTAAGCTTTCAGACGTGTCAGTCCTCCTGAGAGGGTACGTAAGTCCCAATACATTCATAGTAAATTTAAACCTACTTCTATTTTAATTGTACTATATATGTTATTTTAATGTATGGCTAGATTGATCTCAATTCCTAACGGCTGAAGGGATGGTGTAAATCCAGCTGGGGTCCATGCAGGAAGCAAGAGTACTGTAAGTCCCCATGGTCCCTAGCATGGTGATCTTACTTCAGTTGTTGGCAATTTATATTGTATTGTTATCTATAGTTAAAATGTTTTAGTGTTAATTACTAGTTTTAAATTGGGCTCTGTGATACACTAGTTGTTTTACTGTCCTTTGCTGACAGTTTTTTTATAATGTACCTTTTTTATAATGTACCTTTATTTATTGTAAAATTAGAACTTGTTTGTAGTCACGATATGGCTGAAATATTGTCGATGTGACTTAAAATCTTAACTCACTCACTCAGACATGTCAATTTGTCTGTATGTTTTCCCCCCAAAATCTGAGTCGCACTGCGAACAAACTTTCGCGTCGATACAATATGAAAACAGGCTATAGATCGCCAACTGAAGGTAGATCACCATACTAGGGACCATGGGGAATTACTGTACCTTTGCTACCTGCATGGTCCCTAGTTGGATTTACACCATCCCTTCAGCCGCTGGCGATTGCAGGAAAAACTGAGCCGAAATTAAAATAACATTGTTTAAAAAACTGTTAAGTTTAAACATATTTTCTGCTTGTGCAGAGCGAAGAAAGGGTGGAGTTGACCTGCTTGATTCCCTTATGCAGAGCTGTAAGGGAATCAAGCAGATCAACCCCACCAATAAAAGCGTTGGATGGATCACAACTGGGGGCTTGATCATCTTTTGTACGAGGGAGAAATTCGCTTTTATAGAACTCCTCTGTATCCTTGTCATCAGCCGTTATTGTGCTAATAACATTCCTCGATGTCCTTCTTGGTCGTGAGTTCACTCTGAAATTAAAACATGAAAATAATTATTTGAAAATTCATGTCGATCTACGTTGCCTATTTATCATTTTACAATGGTAATCAGATCCGTTTTTATGGCCAGATGTAAAGAAAATTACTTTTTGGTATCCCAATATTATAAACCTATTAACGTTGTTTCACGATTTTAAACAGAAAATATTATTGTTTTAGATTTGATTATTAAATAAAATATATTGTATTTATAGCATCAAAAATGGAGATTTGAAAGACATCCTAAGAAAACAATATTAGAGTGATCTCCCCTTACAATTCACGTCGTACCCGTTGTATTATATATGATACACATCATTGCCACACATGTTATTATTAAAGTAGAGTGGTTTATGTGTAAATAACATAATATACTGATTCATGGCAATCCCTGAACACGCAAAACACTAAAACTACAAAAAAAACTCCTCTCACCTGCATCAGCTTGTGGAGGCCGTGGTGTTGGATGACCTTTCTAGACTAAGCATGCACAGCTAATATTTGTACGAAACTACCAAATGACTTGCCAAAAGGCATGGGTCAAGGCCCTGTAAGGGAGATAACTCTAATACCTCCATGGGGCTCACTAGATACTAGGAAGTAAAATGTATTATATATGAAACATGGTAGTGAGGCTGCTTAGCTAAATAATTGTGCAAAATGTGATAAAATCACCAAACTTAGCACAAATATTCACTATTATGTAGTGATCATTTTAAGATAAGGAGGCATTAGAAATAATCATTCTTCTGCGCATGCGCAACATTTCAAGAATAAATGACAAATGTCACTGAAACTAACAATAATTTTTATTTCAAACATTTTCTTATGTGTTTATGAAAAGTTTTTGACTTACAATCCCATCAATGCTGACCCTTTATAACATATGCCTTAACGTGGCACAAACACAATAATGAATACTTCAGATAGGCTTTTTTTGCAGGGACAGCGAGTTTTGCAGTCTTTCTTGTATTTGCATGAAACCAATTTACGGGCATGGTTTGCTGCTTCCGGAAGTTTTGTCTCAAAGGGTTTGTGGAGTCCTTCGTCATTCCTGATCTAACCCCAGTCAGTTGGAAATGGAAATTCTGGCTGTACTATAAGAGTCTGCCCCCATATATGTCCTCCTTGCTAGGCGGCAATACACAGACCAACTTTCAGACATGTAGAAACTGATTTGGATTGAAATTGAATATGATTAGACAGTGACTTAGCAGCACCTCTTCTCTTGTGTAACCTTAACAGTCATTATGTACGACAACGTTAAAAAGCTGGAGTGTAAGGCCACACTGGTCTTTGGACTTGGGAAACACCGAATGGATAGGTGAAGTACGGCTGAGGGACTTGAGGCTGTCTTGGTTTTTCTGTGAAGGCATTGTGAATGTCATCTCTAAAGTAGGGACTTTGGCGTAATGGAATCATCGGTTCCTGAGAATGCACTGCAGCCGGTGACTTGAATGTGTGCTTGTCACATTGCTGATCAGCACTGGACACTCCACTATAAGTCTGCTAAGAAGTTTGTCACCACCACGTGATAAATGATTTCCGTCACGCACAAGCACATCACGAGGCTGTTTAAAGACGTCAGTGTATGTAACCTGTTCAGCACAGCCGATTTCTTCAATAACCTGGTTGAGTTGTCTTGTGTTTCTGCTTTACCACGAAGTCTGGCGAGGCAGTACAGAGCACACGAGCACATGCGAATTGGTGATAGCCTTCGTGGCGTTTAGAAGTGAGTCAGATTCCTCAATAATTTCTTCTACGGGCCGCTCCGTATCTCCAATAACAAAGACTGTTTTATTCGGTGAAGGGTTTTGCTTTGATGGAAGAGGCACTCTATCAGGATTCCCCTATTGTTGCTCCCTTTTTTGTGTCAACAACACACTTATGGCAAATATGTGATGTGAGATGGTTTTTTTCAGCTTGAAACTACCAATAGTCATTGTTTCGGCGGTCTCAATTCCCCTAGAAGGAGGCTTCAGGTGACTTTTGTCGGAGCGAACGTACAGCATCCGCATACTTCTCGTGATCTTGAAGTGTAAAGCTGCGTTGGGAACTCGCTTTCTTTTTGAAAACAGTGCTTATTATTTGGCCTACTCTTCTGCAATGGGGACCGCCTCCGTGGTGTAGTGTATAGAGCGTCCGCCCGGAGAGCAGAAGGTCGCGGGTTCGATCCTCGACCGCGTCAAACCAAAAGACGTAAAAATTTGGTACTTGTTGGTCCCTGCATGGTGCTCGGCATTAATGGGTACAACGAGGACTGGTCCGCTCGGAGTCAGTATAATGTGTCTGAGTTGGGTATTCATGCTTCACTGCGGATTGGTATCTCAGTGGGCTAGCACTATAAAACCAGCTTCAGTCTGGGGTAGTACAAGCAGCCGCACATACACATACACACTCATGCATGTCGTCATATGAGCGAAATATTCTCAAGCACGACGTAAAACCCAATTTCACCTCACCTCACCTCCTGCAATGGGGTCGATTGTACAGGAGAGGGACCAGCCCGTGTCGCCGCTGAGGGTTGACGTTTTGAGACCGAACTGGTGGATGATAACATTGGCAAAGGTAATCGGTGCTTGAAGGCACTTAACAGAATCGGTTTGAGTTTAAATGGACATACATCTTTTTAGGAATATTTCTCACTTGGTTTTTAAATTTCTCAAAGCAGTCAGCTAATTCAGTGGTTAAGGTAGAAATCCTAAGCATACGATTCTTGATAACGTTTTCCTTTAGTGCAGTCTCCATATTACTCAGTTTTCCATTTATGATTTCAGAAGTTGACAGGCTTAGCTTAACTGACGGATGAGTGGTCCTCTGATTCGGTACACTGGCCGCAAGCATAAGGCAATGTAGAGTTATCCTCTTTCATGTATTGAACAATTCCATTCACATTATCAAAGAAAGAGAAATGTTTATCAAGGAGCGATTTCAAAACGGGCAGATCCGAATTTTCAAAAGTCATCAGTTGGGGGCCGTTTACCAGCAACTCGTTGTCCTGAAAGGGTTTTATAGTGAGTGAGTTAAGATTTAACGTCACATCGGCAATATTTCAGCCATATCGTGACGAGAACATATTTGAAATTGAAATGGAACGTGTATATTATATAAATATGTCGTCAAAGGACAGTGAAATAACTACAATATCACAATTAGAATTAAAAATAGCGTGGAAAGTTAAAACTAATAGCACTGTTTGGACAATACAATATAAGATCACCAGCAACTGAAGGTTGATCACTATACTAAGAAGCATGGGGACTTACAGTACTTTTGCTACCTGCATGGACCCTAGATGGATTTACATCATCGAAAGGGTTTTATAGTGAATGCAGGTGGGGAGGAGCTCCTTGCACTTATCCTGGTCATTTCAGATTCAACAAGCATTGTCACTAAGGTGACATAATCCCCCGCCGCAAATTATCAAATCAAACTTATAAAGTAATGAAAGTTTAAGTTAAATGTCAACAAAAACATGACCAGTCAACCTCTCTTGATATCTTGCTCTTTAGGTGTTCAAACACACACATCTTTTTAAGACTGACTTTGACCTTGACATGAATGTCATAGTGTATGAAATATGCAAAAGTAGTACTAAAGAAATTGCTTATTGAAAAACATTTAAGGGAAGTCTTGAAAGTCTGAAGAAAATCCAGTGAACCGTTCTTGAAATATCTTGCTGACAATTCAGGTTAACATGCTGAAATCTTCAAAGTGGCGCTGTGATCTTGAAAATTAAGTGACGGTCATTAAAATCGACTGGGCCCTGCGCCTTCCCCGGATGGAGCTTGGTTTCAAATATGAAGACAATCCAGTGAACGGTTCTTGAGATAGCCTAACATGCAGGTTTACATGCTGAAATCTTCAAAGTGTCGCCATGACCTTGAAAATTATGTGAAGGTCACCAAAATCGACTGGGCCCTGCGCCTTCCCCAGATAAAGCTTTGTATTGAATATGAAGTAAATCCGGTTCTTGAGATAGCTTAACATGCAGGTAAAACGTGAAAGTGACCTTGAAATGAAGGTCAAGGTCACCAAACCTGACTTGGACCTTTCTTATACTGTGATGAACCTAGGTACCAAATATGAAAAGAATCTAGAGAACGGTTCTTAAGATATTCCAATTCGTACGTACGTACAGACGGACGGACGGACGGAGCCTAATACTGTATCCCCCCGCTTCGCGCTAAACGCGCGGCGGGGGATAATAAGGCCATTTTTATCTTGCTTTGAATGCGAGGGGAGGATATTTCTGTTACTGGCATCATTATAAAATGAACGAATTGTGTTTTTTGATAACTTCCAGTTGAAAAGGGAAGCATTAAGTTATTTCCTTTTTTGATTTCGCAAATGACATTATGTCTGCCATCAGCATCTTTCTATTTGGAAAGTAAATCTTGTAAATCTTGAAGAGAATATATGGATTTGATAGTTTGCATCATTTGACTGTTAGACGTCAACAACAATGGCGTCCCTATGACGTAACCATGTGTTGTCATGACGTTGGGCGACAGTTGACTGTGAAATTCCCAGTGAAAGTCAGACCAAAGTATTTTCACATTACAAAGTGTTTTACGGGTAATTTTACATCTGAAAAAGTTAACGATTCGTGCCACAGTACTTGCATAAAGACATTTTAACGATGATTTCACATACCTAACACTGTGCACCGAGAACTTCCACTTTTGTCAAATATATCTCAGACCATATCGTAAGATTGACGAGAACATGTCAAGCGCATACAGGTTGGTGGTAGTCATATTACAGGTGTGTTCAGGCAAGCAAAGGTGGGTGTAGGCGAGTGTAAATGGGTGTGGGCGAATATAGGTGGGTGTATGTAAGTGTAGGTGGTGAAGGTCGGTGTATGATAAAACTTCAACGCCGACTCGGAAACAACAACCAGTATAAAAGCAGTGACCTGCGTAACGTGGCCGCGTTTTCTCTTATCAGTTGCCGTAAGAACATGTCAGGTCAGGATATAGAACCAAACACAAATGTACGCACATTTCCTGTATATTGCTGTATCCTTATCTACAGTAAAGGTTATCTCAATTCCTCATTCACTCAGGACAGATTATTTCCCAAGAGTCCCAAATACGTTTGTAGCGCGTCTACTATTGGTTGCTATCTGCGGTAGCTTCGAAAGCCAATATAGAGTCTTTATGATATTCTGTATGATATGGAGATTATTTGCTATTTAGGATAATTCTTTTGTTCCACTTAGAACAAAACAGGAGTTTACAAACCGGCACAAACAACATCATACAGCTGTAATTGTGCTGAAACAAATATATACTCATGGTATTGTCACACTTGTACTATTGACTGTGCTTTTAGCAGAGATTTCTTTTGGATGGGAAACGGTTTTGTCGCATCTATTTAAACAGAACCACAACTGCGAAAATGGCCTCTTACAGGACTATAAGTGAGGTCATTATCGCTGATGTGGTTCTGTCTCTGCTAAAAGCGCAGTCTATTGTGCAAGTGTGACAATATCATGAGTATATAATTGTTACCAACAGGTGAAGTACGATAAGCTTGTTGACTCGTTTAATAATAATGATTCAAGAGATTTCTGGAAGCAGATAGGTAAAATCGGAGTTGCCAGTGATAGATCTCACCGAGTGTCAATGGAGGTTAAAGATGAAGAGGGAAATCGTGTAGTTGAAACAAAAGCTGTTCTCGACAGATGGAAAAGTGACTTTGAACATATATACTCTGTGCAGAATAATGACACGTATGATGATCTTCACCTTCGTGATGTTATGAACAAGCTGAGTGACAACACTGTTCAGCCTGTCAGACAGGTATCATGTGATTCCCTAAACACACCTATTACACACAGAGAAGTAGAAGATGCGATCATACGCCTTAAACTGAGAAAAGCTTCTGGTATTGACAACCTACCAGCCGAGAGTATGAAGAACCCAATCTGTGTTGACATGTTGCACAAAATAATATCTTATTGTTTTAAGAGTGGTGAAGTCCCAGATGCTTGGCAGCAGAACATCATTAACCCTATTTTAAAGCCAGACTCGGATCCTTATAACCCGTCAACATATAGAGGCATCTCACTCATGGCAATCCCGTGTAAAGTATACTGTGATATAATTAACACAAGGCTGAGTATCTGGTGTGAAAATAATGAAGTACTATCTGAAGAACAAAATGGTTTCAGACAGAAGAGGAGCTGCTTGGAACATATATATAGTTTGACAAGTATTATTAGAAACAGAAGAAACGCTAAACAGTCGACTTTTTGCTGTTTTATTGATATGAAAAAGGCTTTTGATAATGTCAACCCTGACTGCTTGTGGTTTAAACTCCAACGATATTGTATCACCGGTAAACTCCTGGACGCAGTGAAGACCTTGTACAGAGATGTAAAATACACGGTTCGAGTGAACGGTCATCTATCTCCCTGGTTTAATGCACCCCGAGGGGTAAAGCAAGGATGTTTGATCTCACCGTTGCTTTTCTCACTCTACATCAACGATCTTGTTGACTCCTTACGTGAGCTGAATTGTGGCATTGATATCAATGAAAGAAATATCAGTATACTGTTGTATGCAGATGATGTTGTTCTGATTGCCCCCAGCGAGAAGAAGCTTCAATGTTTACTAGATCACGTAAACATCTGGTGTCATAAATGGAGACTAAGCGTTAATCCAAAGAAGACTAAGGTTTTACACTTCAGATCGAGGTCTACTCTGCGTTCACAACAACAGTTTGCCATTGGGGACATGAATGTTGAATACAGTGTCAATTATAAATATCTTGGACTCTGGTTAAATGAATTTTGAGATTTCACAGTTGCGATAAATGAGCTGGGAAAATCCGCTAGCCGCGCCCTTGGGGCTCTATGTTCTTAATATTATGACGCTGGTGGTTTCACCTACGAAATATTTACAAGTTTGTATGAGTCCCTTGTGCAACCAATAACTCTCTATGGTTGCGCCATCTGGGGTATGTATGAACAGAAGCGTATAAATACAATTCAAAACAGAGCCTGCAAATTCTTTCGTGGACTGAGTCGGAACTCCTCTAATATTGCTGCAAGGGGTGATATGGGGTGGACCGCCAGTGTAACCAAACAGAGATTAGAAATTTACAGATTCTTGGGACGCCTGAAGAGTATGCCCCGTCATAGACTACCGAGTTGTATCCATGATTGGTCTCTCCACAGAAGTCATTCCTGGGAAAAAAATGTTTTTAAATTATCTAAAAAACTCAATGTTTATGAGCAAATTAGCAAATCTACAGTAGACATGCCACAACTTCGACGAGAGCTTCATATCATTGACGAATACAATTGGTTTTGTGAACTATGGAATGACCATGGCAACCCAAACGGAAATAAACTTCGAACATACCGCCTAACCAAGAAAGATTTGAAGCCTGAAGCTTATGTATTAAGTCGGTCCATTTCACGATCTTCAAGAAAGATGTTCGCACTTCTTCGTTGTGGCAGCCTGCAATTAAACATTGAAAAACTCAGGTACAGTCGACCCGCAATACCTCTCAACGCTAGGGTGTGTCCCTTCTGTTCGGATAGAATAGAAAATGAAATCCATTTTCTTGTAGACTGTGATATGTACAACGACCTACGATACGACCTGTTTCAAACTATGAAACAATCTGATGTATATCCATCCTTTAATAACTCCTCCTCAGTTACTAAATTTACACATCTATTAAACACAACTGGCATAGTCCATCTCCTCTGTGATACTGTTATAAACATGTATAAACGACGTCAATCTTTATCTTAAATATTATACACTACTTGTATCTTAAGTTTTAAATGTATTAATATCCTACTCTTTCATTCATTAACACTAGATGAATGCAACACATGGTGTATGAATGTTAGGCATTGTAACAGCAGTACGAATGTACGTAACTATATTGTACTTCATTGTATTGTTTGTATTGTGTTAATGATATTGTGTGTAGGGTATCTGTATTCTGCATACTAGTATATGTTAGTATTGAATGTATGATTATAATACATATATATTTATGTGTGTGTATGTCTGTGTATATGTGTGTATGTATGTTTGTGTGTGCGTGCGTGCGTATATTGGGTGTGTGTATGTATGTGTGTATGTATGTATGCGTGTATTATGTGCGGTTGTATGCTGTTTTGTATATGTGATTATATGTTTGTTTGCTGTATATATGTTATGTATGTATGCATACCTGTACGTGTTAACTTATAGTCTCCCATAACCCAACGGGTGGTTTCTGTACTATTAACTTTTGTACAAAACGCATGACAATGTACAGAAAGTGAGATTCAAATAAACATTATCTCTCTCTCTCTCTCTATAATTGTTTCAGCAGAATTACAGCTGTATGATGCTGTTTGTAAACAAATTGAGTCTGAACCAGACAATCCAGTGACTGTCACCATGTGATACGATGACAGAACATGTGTTTATGAATCATTATGAGATAGAGATGATACCTGGTTTTCGCAAAAAGGTGAGCTTATCCAGACCCACTGGTGGTAACCTTTTAAGTCACGATATGACTGAAATATTGCCGATGTGACTATAAATCTTAACTCACCCACTCACTGAAATAATTCGGGAACGTATGGTTTAAGTACAAATAGGGAATTGCATGGGACTTTTGGAAAGGTTTATTGAGGCCTTGGATGTTGTAACCTTGATCGAACAACGTCAGAGCAACAGTGGTCAGGTAGCATGCCATCATCGGCCCGACGTCGGCAAACTTCATCGTGCCGATGAAGTTTTGCTCATCGTATAGACGTCGGCCCAACGTTGGCAAACTTCAGTGGTCCTGTATCGGCCCTACATCGGCTCAGCGTCGGCATACTTTATTGTTATGCATCGGCCCAACGTCGTCACTTTATAGGCACTGCAATATTAAACTAACGGGCAAAAGAAACGATAGCAAGTCGAAATCACTGATATTACAAAACGACAAACCACCATTGTGTAAAAGGAAAGTGAATTTTGATAACAGGCGTATGGGTAACATGCATGTGCATACACATGCCCATACACCTGTTATTAAAATTCACTTTCCTTTAACACTATGGTGATTTGTCGTTTTGTAATATCAGTGATTTCGACTTCGTATCGTTTTCTTTTGCCCGTTAGTTTAGTTGCTCACTTCACTTCTCCACGGTGAATACATATTTGATAGCATGTACCACTATTTATAAATGAATATTATTTTATATGTGTATCAAAATATATATATATAGATGTTAAGAGACATCCCCTAAACATATCATATTTTTAAAACGATTTATTCATATGAATTTGTATGGTTCCAGAAACAGTGTGTTCTATGAACGTTTGGTTATAAAATTCAGTAACCACCAAAAAGGCTTCTGAAAACGTTTTATCCATGTGAATGTTTATGGTTCAGGAAACGTTGTAATAACATTTTCTGTCAAGATATGGTTTTAACTTTTCAGTAAGACACTAACCGTTAACAATAAGGTTACATGTCTATATTGGAAATAGACATTGTTACTCTTAACAAGGAACATAAAAAAAAGAATGCCAGACATGTAATCAACACTTTTATATTTTTCAGAAAACGCGTACACTTTTCGAGATTATTTCAGAATCTTCTTCTTTGGTTTCGACTTTATCCATTTTTCTGAAATAAAGAAAACAAATGTATAGTAGGTGTATTAGGTCAAATCAAGAGACAATAATCAGTTAATGAAGTCTTCCAGCACCTATGTATATGCACGTGTTTGATGGACACCAGCACACAATGGAAAATAATGGAAATCCTTGAATGCCTAATTTGGTAATAGTATCAAATCACACTGCATAGCAACCGCTACCCCATCACTCTTGTTGGTCAGAGGCTGAGTGCAGGTACAAATCCAATTTTTGCAATAAAAAGCCAAAACGCCATCAACAAGTATATAGACAATGATATTTAACAGATGCACTTACTTTTACTGATTCACAGCTCTTGGATTATTTGATGTAATCCTCAATAAATCCATCACTTCTGTTTGTATCTGCCGGAATTCTTGTCTTTCATTTTCGCCCTTGCTGCAACGAAAATAACAATGTTCCACATTATGACAAGTTACAAATTCTCGATTCCCCAAGCATATATAAAACTAGTTAGTCCGATGCTGATATATATTGTGTAATAATTATTGCCAAAAGTTTTGGGGGGTCAACGTGTGTAGATTTAACACCAACGTGTATAAAGTTGGATTGGAAATAACTGCCCATTTACAACAAACATGGATTACTGGACAACCGCTTCTATACATTCTAACCTGAAATACAAATTTCAATTGATATATTAAATAGCTATTGTATCTAGGGACATGATTCACGTCTTACACGCGGAACAACTACTGTTGCAGTATGGTTTCGTTGCGAGCATTGCAACCAGATTCGTTCAGTTTTCGATCACTATATCTTTTTTTTCTCATTGGCAAAATGTTTCGGTGAACCAAGTAAACCATAAGAAATTTATTTGGTCTACATTTCCTGAACAACGACTAAGTAAATTTGAATAATTAATACTGTATCATGAAAAAAACATGGTGATCGAAAACCGAATGAACATTGCCGAGGACCAGTCATCGCCAACTCCCCGATATAGCGCGGGAAACATGTTTATTTCTGGCTCTCGTTTAGAAGAGAAATATACATATCCGAAAATGATAAATTGATTCGTTTGGGGAAAATTGAAGAATACACAATGTAAACACTTTACTTTGATAATATAGATCTAGCCTTATACTGAAAGCAAAACCACAACAACCATGCGGATGATGAACATTTAGTTTAGTCAGTGTTACGGTAATTTACCAAGTATGCTTCGGTCATTTCTGACTAAACATTCATTTTAAATAACATACTTAGACTATGACAGTAACTAATAGCCCACAGTCAGGTGGACCAGAAAGTATTTGAATACTTTTGATTACCCATTTTCGTGTTATAAGTTCGATGCAACCTTTCCCACCGGCTGAAGTGAGCGAACTTTTGAAAGCTTAAAAATTTGATAGCAAGTTGTAATGTTAAATTATAAAATATATATTTCAAAATTAACAGGGAACAGAATTATTGACGATAAGTGTTACTGGGCCAGTGGCTTTTGAGCTGTGCATACGCTTACTAGATCGAAAACCGAACGTAATAGACCGCCTCCGTGGTGTAGTGGTTAGAGCGTCCGCCCGGAGAGTGGAAGGTCGCGGGTTCGATCCACCGACCGCGTCATACCAAAAGACGTTAAAATATGGTATACTCGGACCTCGTTGTATCGCGGCATTCATGGTATCGCGGCAAACGGTATTTCCGGTTTTCCGCTCGAGACACGCCTCCTAGCGGTGATTTGCACATGTAAATCGACGGCCAGACGTCAGTCACTTGTTTACTTTTTGGAAACCAGCAGGATGTATCGAATCTTCGTAAGTATTACCCAGCAGAAATATTAACATTAAACTCTGGAATCTTTTGGAATCTGTCTGACACCCATCCATGAAATACCTGCTATAATATTTACGTGTAGTATGTGACTCTTCCGACTCGATCTGAACTAGGTCGTCTGCATATCATTGTTGCCATATAAGGTAGCGGAAATGACGTCATGAGCTATATTTATCTACTGGTGAATACCAAAAGTTGTAATCAAAATAAGGACACAAAACGGAAAATTATCCCTGTTCACTGAAAACGAGTTTGCACACCCTGACAAATTTAGAAAGGATTTTATTAAACTGTTGTACACATAATTATTTATTCATATGAACATTATTTCAAATGATATTTTGCATTGAAATAGGGTTGAAATCATGCCTAAAATAAAAAATTTAACAATATTTATATAAACAAATATTAAGATAACATGATGGAAATGATATATGTTTTATGATAATAACTTTTCTGAAATATTTTTCTTTTTTTGTTCAATATTTTAACAGCGAAAAATTATATATATTATATGAATTATAATTTAAAAAAAATATATTTTTGCAGGATTTTAGCAAAACTAAAAGAATTTTTCTGCCAAGGTAAGAAGACAATATGATCCCAGTAATTTGCAACATGCATTTGCTGCCACCCAGAGTGGGATGTCTGTTTATCGTGCTGCACGCCAGTATGGAGTTCCAGAATCAACTCTCCGGGACAGGACCAGGGGGAATGTTCCAGTTTGTGCGAAGCCGGGTGGAGATACCCTACTCTCACAGGAAGGAAAAACTGTTAGTAGACCATGTTAAGTACATGTCTTCCATTGGTTATGGGTATACAAAACTTAACCTCCAATACCTAGCTGCACACTTTGCTTCAAGTCAAGGAAAAAAAGCACAAAGTGACAAACCTTTAATTGACAATTAGTTTTATGGTTTCTTGGGACGCTGGCCTGACTTGCAATTGGCAAACCCCCCAAAACTCTCAATGTTGCGTGCTCAATATGCCTCTAAGGAAGTCCTCTCTGCGTACTTCAGAGAGCTGGCCACCCTCATGACGCTTCATGGTTTACATGACAAGCCTGAACGTGTCTCTAACTTGGATGAAACAGGTGTGACAACTGAGCACGAACCACCCAAGATCGTATGTGATGCTACATGTCAACCACAGGCTGTAACGTCACCAAGGTCCTCGACAGTAACACAAGAAAAAAAATGGTGATTTCCAAAAATTTCCAATTTGGAAAGATGATATTTCCAAAAATTTCCAAAATTGGAAAGATGATATTTCCAAGGCTTAGAAATCTTTGGAAATTTAGGAAGGATTTTACCACTACTTCTTTCAGTTTCTCCTTTTCCCAAGGATCCCCGTGAGTGTATAGACTGTGTATTCGTCCTCCTAGGAGTGTATTCGTCCTCCTATGCGATCAACTATAACCAGGGAGACTATAAGACGTTGTAGATTATTCCTGGTATAACTTCTCTCGTCTGCATCCTTGTTGTTCTAGGTGTCTAAAATTGGCATTAACTGTCATATTTGCCCTGATATGGCTAGCATTTTCCAAAATACAGTTTTAAGTGTATGGTTTACTTATTATCCACAAAAAGCGCAAATAGTTTTGACCTGTCACGGTTTGCATAAACACAAATTACATAGACCTACGTTACATCATTGATTAAATAAAAGTTTACCAGACCCACTGACTGACTGGCCATGGTTTATTACATGTCATAAAAGTGAACCCTTGCCAGGGAATAATAGGCTTATTGTAGTAGAATACATTCTTTAATGGTACCCTCTAATTAACACCTGACACAAGGGATGGACCGTTTAGGTGGTTTATCATTGCGAAATCAACAGTCAACAGACCATGAAATGTTGTTTTAAGACTGTGAGCGAATAGAGAGCAACCCGTTTGGGTTTGTGGTCAGAGACGGTGTTATGCAGTTGGTGTATTCACGAAATATCATGAACTTAATAATAGATAATTGGTTATATTGTCCACACACAGGCGGACTGGCGCAAAAAGAACCCAAATGAATCCCTTCTTAAAAACTTCATAGTGTAACTAATTAATTTGGTCATATACAATAAAAGGTGACTAAATGTTTAATTTTAGATAACGTTAAATAATTTCTAGAGAAACCACTACACAAGTTCATATCACAGATGATTCCAGAGACAAATAGTTTATGAGATTCTAGTTTATGAAAAGCATTAAATTCCAAACAAGCCAATCTGTTCTCTAATGCTCGGGAATTATTACCACTTACATACCATAGTTTGAGATGTCGACTCAGGAAGCCGACCTTTCGATTCTTATAACGCTCAGGACATTGACAAGGGGTACGCTTGGTTAATGGCTAATCTCATGTGACGTGTTATTACAAGCTGGTGGTTGATGGAAGTGAACACATCGCACACTGAAGCCGACCGTGTAAAAAACATGATCAAAACAATCATATGGTAAACACATTTAACAAGGCACTGATCCAGAGCAATTTCCGCGCACTGGTTGTTGCTTTTGTTATTGCTTTTCTCCCCTGAGTACCCGGATGATATCCCAGTACTTTCGATTGGTTCGTGACCTTTGCTGCGCAACCCGCATGCGCAATTGATCGTATAGGTGTAAATTGATCAACAAAAATAAAATCTTTTTTACTCGATAATATTTCCATCATTTTGAAAATGAAATGAAAACACTTTGAAGTTTAATCATCTGCCAGTGGTAAAATATGTCAGGACTGAAAAAACCGAAGTCAATGTATGTCTATATATTTTGTCTTATAATCCTAATTATTATATTGCCATATTTGGCATGCATTTTGAAACTTAATAAAAAAGCATACGATTATACTTATAGCGTATTTATAACATGACTGTAATATCTAGACATTTTATAGAATGCCAACAAGAATCATATTTCACACACACCCTAGGTATGACCTAGTGTATGTTGTCTGTCTCATTACAGCGAAAACAACTGATTCTGTTGAATGCTACCACAAATGAATAAAAACAAAATGCAAATATTAGAAATAAAACCGACTAAAGTCTGCAACGATGTCAGGTTATTACCTTGTTCGAGGAATGTATCCATCAATATCCACATAGGTTAAGTCCCGATTTTGACAGCCTCAAATTTGGATATAGGAGCCAATAGAGCTTTGGTCTGGATGTGTATGCTGTTTGTCCCCTCTTCTGACAACAGTCCCATCTGCTGTTGTAGTGACTGGGGCTGTTTTCAGGCACTGATATCTCCATATAATGGTACCATTCCTGCTGGCAGTTCGTCTCGTATTAGTTTGTATTAGTGTTGAAGAATTTTACTTGTTCTGTACTTCTCTCAGGTGATTGCATTAACATAACTACCCTTAATTGGTGCAGCTAGTTATCCCAGGTTTGAGAGCGAAACTTCGCGAATCAGTGACCAAGACGCTGTCAAAAATGGGACACTACCTCCACATAAAGGAACAATATGCCATTGATCTGCAGCTGACAAAGAATCCCGTTCCATGCCAAGTGTCTTTTAACAGTCTAATACCCGAAAAAGGGATACATCGATTCAGTTTTCACATTGGTGTATAATCTCATTGGTCAACTAATTGCATGATGTCCGCCATTCTTTAAAAAGGTAATCTAATTAGCCAATAATGAGCATTAAATCCACTTGTGTTTTTCTTGGCTTGGTCATCTCCTCCCCCACACTCCCCACCCGTACCATTGTCTTGCTAATTAACATGATCTGGTGATCCTCTTACGCCTTAAATAAACAACTTGCCCGACTGGCAAAAGAGGAACACCCCCATCAACTTACTGGCGGTTAATATATTGAAGGAAAGATGTTGTTTTTACACAGGTACAGGGTACAGGACAGGGTGTAATCAGTATAGATTAGTAAATCTACATACATAAACATTACCTTTTGACAAATCCACTGTGCAAGAAAAAAGTAATTAATCAATCAGCGTGTTATCGGTTAATCCTTTGATCAATGTTTGTTTTGTATCTCAGCTGATAATTCGTCTTGCTGCAGTTCCATGAGCATATTACATAACATGTAATACATTTGTCACATCAGACCATCAATTCATAATGCTGAGTACATGTATTTACTCCAGACACAAGAAATGCGAAATGGGAACCTTTGGCGGGTAACCTGAGTGGTATTACCATCATACCTGTTATAAATGCATTAATTGACCATCAAGTGAATGATGACAAATAACATGTGTAGGTTTATACCACCAAACACTCAGCTAGTTACAGCAAAGGGGGATAGTAATCGCTGAATTGCATGCAATGTTAATTGCCTGAAAAAGTTATGGGCCGACACTGTTTGGAGGATACGAACGGAACTTCATTGTTGCGTAAGAAATACATATAAGCATTGGATGTGTACTGAAGTTAAAATTGTATATACCTAAGTACATTTCCATTTGTCATAAATATAATATGTAATAGACATCATATGTTTACATGGCATGATTAAATATCGAGGTACAAAAACACAGAAATAAGATCAAATTGAAAAATTGGATCAGTCACTATGCCATCTATGCATTAAAAAATCCGAAAAGCATATGCACTGCTGGTATACTTTATTGCAATCAGACAGGAACTACTGGGGTATTCTCAAATACATGTAACAGCATCTGATGAGCATCCACCCTTCCTAATGTCCCGCTGTTTGGGTTGAAGAAATTTTGTCAAGGTGGCCAGAAGCCCAGTCCCTGTGTCCGTCACGATCGAGGGAGCAGATAGCGACAAGCTTGCAGTTTGGTTTGGTAATTAGACTGTTGGCGAGAAACATTAATCGCTCTGGATCAGTTCCCCCTCTAATTACATTGGGATATATACATGTAATGAGAAGAAGCATGAAAGTGTACATTCGATTTCGAAATGGCTAATGCTCAACTTGAACATAAGTTTATTCCTACACCTCGTTGGTGCAATATGCCGAAGGCCAAAGACAACCCACGACGAAGAAATACCGATACCTTGAACGACATCTTCAAGAACTGAGACACCAGTTTCAAAATAAAATGGAATGTTAACTGTTAGACAGTTTGCTGATTCAGCGTCTCTTCTTTCACATCTTTAATATATTTATAATGTACTTATAAATGTGTATGTATATTTATAATTATGTAATATTTTGAAACATTTCATAATATGATGTAATATAACTATTTATAAAAAATCCTGTAATATGTAGCATGTTGTAACATGATTAAATAAAATCTGTCCATATAGTCTCCCGTTACCACTCGTGGCTTACGCCTTCTATGTTTTTTTATGTGTTTTATATTTCAATGTTTATATGCTGAGACTGAAATGAAACACTATCTTTATACATATATTTGGCTCGTTTTCTCATTAGGTGTGCTCTCATTCGCATAATCCGGAATATCCTCTTCTATCAACACGTAGGCCTATCATTGTCTCTATAATCCAATGTTAATTTGCTAACGGACGGGACATCAACATTTCTCTTAACTCATCTGTTTGGACCAAAGGTCGATAGAGGGGAGTTTCCATGTATATTCTCACGCCGTTATCAAGATAACAGTTACCAGGTGAACAGAAGTATATATGCATAGTGACTAGCAGCAAATTAACACCAGGTGATTCAGCAAGTAGCACATCGTTGGGGGCATGAGGAGAGTAAGATCAACAAGTCTAAATCCACTCCTTTGTCCAAGTGATGGAATCAATCAACATTCAATCAGCTTGTCTATCCTGAACGTTGTACATCGACATGCCGCTCTGTGCAATAAACAGGGGAGTTGTTATCACATAAGTGGTATGTTTCGTTGTGTATCCCCATACTGTTTACTGCAGTATAAGTGAAATCTGCTTCACTTTGCGAATGACCAATCTTTTGAAGTTGATTTAAGTTCTACTTAAGTAAACTGCTACCTAACAGATTAATCTCAGATTAAAACATCTCATTCCAAAGTCGTATTTTCTGTTTCAGGTACTAAGAAATACTGAATTTTTACATATTAGATATAAATCTATCGGTACCAGTTTGACGTGTCTGGTCATGAGTTAACTAACATAGTGATTATATATTTTTGACCATTACACGTGTCATTCACACGTCACGTATGCCATTCTAATGTTCTCTGATCCATTTCATCATACAGCATTTATGTCATTCAATGTTTTGAAGCTCATATGAAAACATGAAAAATGTTACTGTTCCAGTTCCTTTTGAAGAGTGAAATTATTTTTGTTCTTGGAGTGTTCCATCCAATATAGTCATTATGGTTACAATCGGCCTGATTTTAATTAATACCTATCAAGTTATAGATGTTATACACGCGTGCATGCACACACACACACACACACACACACAAAACATCCGTAATTTGTGAATTCTGTTCGGACGATAAAGAAATATCTAATTTGATAAGAATCACTCTATAAATTATCAAAAATGTGGAACAAACTTCCGTATACTACCATTTCAGAAACATTGCGATATTGACCATGGAATAATGTTAACAATATGCAACCAACCCAATGTAATACAATAAAATTTTCACCGCCTGTGCATACCACACTGTTGACGAATCTCTCAGGTGTGTTAGAGCGATAATCACATCGCGACATGATTAACAAACCTACAGCTCAGCAGATTTTAATAACTTACCTTTTTAATAAGAAAAACAAGATTTATGGATGTCTACTTCTTTATTGTGAATAACACGAAGTTTCGGAGCATATGCTTGCTCCTTCATCAGGTGAAAATCAGGTCACAGTAATGCATTCCACTTCTTAATGCCCATCAAAGATTTAACTTACTTCCAGAGACTTCTTTAAGAGGCATAAGGCCAAGGCAGTAGGCCTTGTTAATTGGTGACTCTTAACTGCCTTGACTCACTCATCAATCAACAAGGGATTAGGTCCTGGGGCGTGCAAAGAACAATAATTTACCATCACCCACCAGTTATCTCCCCTTGTGGACATTTCCAAAATTGTACATTTTTTGGAAATCTCATATTTCCAAAATTGGAAACATTGTTCTTGAATATGTCATGCTTTTTGCATATTTCATGCAATTCGAACAGCAACTGTTTGACTGCGTTATTCCTTTTTTAACATATCCTTGCACTTTGCTGTTGCTAGAAGACTCTGAAAATTTACTTAGGTAAATAGGTAAATACAGTTTTAGCACACAGCAAATGCTTATATGTATTTCTTTTGCAACAATGAAGTTCTGTCCGTATTCTCAAAATAGTGTCGGCCCATAGGTTTTCATATGCAATTAAAATTGCATGCAGTACAGCAATTAATACTTCCTTGTTGTAACCCGTGTTAGGTGGTATAAACCTACACATGTCATTTGTCATCATTCACTTGATGGTCAGTTAATGAATTTATAACAGGTATAATTAGTGGTAACACCACTTAGATAACCCGACAAAGGTTCCCATTTTGCATTTCTTGTGTCTGGGGTAAATACTCAACAGTATAAACATCGATCAAAGGATTAACCCATACTTTTATCTTACACAGCGGATTTATCAAAAGGTAGTGTTTATGTATGTACATTTACTAATCAATACTAAATACACTCTGTCGTGTCTGTGTCTGCGTAAAACAACTTCCTTCTTTCAAAGGATTAACCGTCAAGACATTGATTCTCATTATTATATACTTTTTTGTAAAGAATGGCGGAGATTATGCAATTAGTTCCCAGGTATGCTATGTTGGGTGACCAATGCGACTATATACCAATGTGAAATACCTGAAACGATATATCACTTTTCGTGAACATGTATTAGACTGTTAAAAGACACATCATTTGGAACAGCTGCAGGTGAATGGCATACGGCTCGTTTTTTGTGGATATTGATGGATACATTCCTCGAACAAAGTAATAGCCTGACATCATTATAACTACCTGTTTTAGTTTTGATAATTGCATTTTGTTTTTATTCATTTGTCGCAGCATTCCACAGAATCCATGATTTCGTTGTGAAGTAATGTGACAGACAACACACACTAGGGCGTGCGTGCGAATTATGATTTACAATGTCTAGATATTCAAGTTATAAGTAAAGGCAGATCGCCTGATAATAAACTAATTAGGATTATAAGACCAAATAGAAAGACGCACGTTGACTAGTATCTACATACTGGTGAGTGGACATTAACCATGGGAATGTAGCAAGATATTTATTGCGCAGTATGTCACTTCGACCCCCACCTCGCTTCCGAGGAAGAAATCGTTATGTTATAAGTTGTGTCATGCCAAATCCTGTTGGCCATGATTCCAATACATATTTAACTACGAGTAGAAAGTAGTTTTGCTTTTCTAACTTGATGAAAACAAACCATAATCTCATTAATTCTTTAACAGACTTTAGCCCGTCATGTTACGATTATTAAAAATGGCAGCGCACTGTCGCGAACATCCGCGAGTCTGAGAATAAATGCTATTTAGGTTTGTTTTCACCGAGTTACAAAATCAAAACTACTTTCTACTGGTAGTACAATATGTATTTGATTGATGTCCAATAGGATTTGCGTGACATATCTTATATCATAACAATTTCTCTCGAGGAAGCGAGGTGGGTGTCAATATAACACTACTTACAATATTATTGTCACTTCCACCACGACCTCGCTTCCGAGAAAGAAATCTTTATGCTTCAAGTTGTGTCATGGAAAATATGTTTGGTCATCAATCATATATATATTGTACTACAAGTAGTAAGTAGTTTGATTCTTTAACTTCCGCGAAGCGATCTGGACAAATTTAAGATATCGTTCCAAGCTTCCACAACGCTTGTTTCGCACTCACAAACATAACTCATTTACTAAATGATTTAGCACGAACTGCGGGGTCCGGTGGAAATTAGTGCATGGTGACACCATCACTCGACCCCCCAGGACGGCAACGCAACGATTGACAGCAACGCAACGATTCGTTTTGCTTTGAGTAAGTTTCGTTGTTCAGACCATCCTTTAATGTTGGAATAAGGGCGAAAAGTAAATATAAAACAACATGAGTGATTCTACCCTCTGTGTATTGTACTTAGCATTGAATCAGAGTACCAATTCTTTATTGAATGTTCATTTTACTGTGATCTGAGAAACAGCCTTCTCCCACAATACTACATAAATAATCCATGTGAAACATTGACAAAAAGAGCGAAGTTTTTGAATATAGAGTATAAGATTAAATTAGACATTGTACACGTTAGCATACAGCTTAATATTATATATGGCGCTGGATTGTATTTTCATCTTTATAATTGTAAAACGGGTCGGTGGCCCTTGTACGAAATTAACTCTCACTGACTAGATATAAGCTTATGATGATACATATTTAAACTCAACGTGACAAATTCACTTTTCACCCACAACATTGAACACTTAAAAATGTGTTCACTGCAATTTCGACTAGTCATGTCGATAATCCTTTCGTTAACCCCTTAAACAATCATTACTAAAACAACACCAAACATCAAAGACTACCGCCAGTCGCCTTAACGACCCCATGAAACACTCATGCCGCCCCATGCCACTATTGCAATTAGCCCATGCAGAACAATAATTTACCATCACCCACCAGTTATCTCCCCTTGCGGATATTTCCAAGATTGGAAATTTTTGGAAACATCATCTTTCCAAAATTGGAAAGTCTTGGAAACATCATCTTTCCAAAATTGGAAATGTCTTGGAAACATCATCTTTCCAAGACATTTCCAAGCATGGAAAGATGGATTTTACACAGGAAATTACACACACACCCCACCCTCCTATTATGTATTCCCTGGAAAGAGATGGAACGACAAGTTGTTGGAAGGTGCTCCGTCAGGTTCCTCTGGTTCCATGTCAATGAGTGGTTGGTCCAACACAAATATATTTCGGGGCTATCCGACCAAACACTTCATTAAGTATGCTGGTATTTCGGCAGATCCGTCAGCACCCAAGACTCTTATTCTCTTTGACGGCCATAGGTCACATGTTTCTTTGACGCTGGTGGAATGGGCAAAAAATGCACAACATCATTTTATTTGTGCTGCCCCCCTCACACAAGCCACATCACACAACCACTGGATGTTGCTGTGTTTGGACCGTTTAAATGTATGTACAACAGAGAATGCCAGCTCTTTCTTCAACGGAATCCAGGAATGAAGATCACAAAGTATGAAGTTGCCAAGCTCACAGCTAAACCATACCTGAAAGCCCTCTCTCCAGAAAACCTAACTTCAGCATTCAGAAAGTCTGGTATCTTCCCTCTGTGCAATCATGCATATCCGGAGATGTTGGTTTCACCGGCTTCTATCTATCCTGCCGTACAAGATCAGAATCAGAATCAAGAAAATGAAATGCCGGCATCAGCTTGTCATCCACCGTCATCTTCACAGGTATCAGACAAGTTCTTTGAGGAGAGGAAAATCACTTCAGTGACCGCCAAACCGAAGAAGTGATTTGTACCACCATATCTCGGATGAAACCTGCTCAAAGAGAACAATGTTAATATCATGAAATCAACGAAAACCAGCACTCAGAAGAAAGAATTGTTCCTCCAGTAAAGAAAAACAAACCTGCAAAAGCCATACCAACCACCTCCACTTCCAGTCCACAACCTGGCCAATCGTCGTTACCATGTGGACGATTCAGACCAAAGCACATGTTCGGATGTATCAGATGATGAATCTGAAAATTGTTGTGTGTGTGGTAAGAACACTCCTCCAGCCATGAGGCCCCTCCCCTATCTGGTGATTGTGAAGTGGGCTCAGTGTAACAAGTGCCAGCATTGGACTCATCTGTCATTCTGCACTGACATCACTTGTGTGAGGCGTCATAGAGAATTTCTGTGTCCACATGGTGCATAAATTCTGTTAAGTGACTGTTGGACTAATTTGATTGATTTTTGATGTTTGGAAACACTCATTTTCTGTTGAATTTGACCACAATGTGTTCATAATTATGCAAACAGAAATATTGAACATTTGTGCATTCATATTTTGGTGAATTCCCTGGATAACATTTCATAATGGATACAGTTTGGTGCACCTTGGATTACAAAAAAATATCTCAACTCATTTCACATTAAGGTGAGTTAAGCAATTTCATTTTTTCCCCCTATTTCGCCTTGCAATCCGACTTTTAGTGTTTACCGCGATACGATGGAGTTCTCTCCTTTGGTAAATATTAACCGGCATCGGTCGTCTAATGGCTCTCGCTGAAACACTATCAAAGTTAAAATATGTTGATGCGTTGATTAAATGTCATCCTAATCGGATTTAATAATAAAAATAGGCCTTAAAAGTTCACCATTTTATTTCCGATCACGGATCTGTCAAGTACCGCGATACAACGAGGTCGCAGGCTACTTGTTGGTCCCTGCCTGGCGCTCGGCATTAATGGGTACAACTACGACTGGTCGGCTCGGAGTCAGTATAATGTGTCTGAGTGGTGTATTCATACTTCACTGCGGCATGGTATCTCAGTGGGCTAGCACTATAAAACCAGCTTCAGTCTGGGCTAGTACATGCAGCCGCACATACACATACACACGCATGCACGTCGTCATATGAGCGAAATATTCTAGAGCACGACGTAAAACCCAATTTCACCTCACCTCACCGAACGTAATAGCGACAAATGTCCGCCTGACATGAACTCTGGTTAAGAACATACTGCTTGCCATTGATAGCTAAATAAAACTTTGTATCCAACATAAAATTAATATGGTGCAAACTCCCTTAGGTCTCCTTCACAACAACATACATAATACTTTCTGTTGGAAGCCTAACAACACAATCTAAATGAGATCGTGTACGGCTGCTCAAAACTTCGCGATTTCTGAGTAGCACGATCAAGTGAATATCAAAATGTACATAAACATAACAACAACCGGGTAGTGACTGTAAAGTTAACTTACTGCAACCGGGGTCAGATCGATGATACAGTTCCATTTGTTGCTTCACAATGACATTGTTGTACCGTCCTCAATAAACTCTAAGAAAATATGACGTGAAAGTGTGACGTCATTCCGACGTCCTTTCCCGCGGTAACATTTCGTTCTTCACGAACAACTTTTAAAAAAACATTTAAATAATTAATGCTTTTAAATAGTTGAGAGAATTGTTTTAAGATTGTGACTGTGTTTTGACGAAAATATTTTTGATAAATCAGTTTGAAACCTTATGAACACGTTTAGAAAATGTTATGTGTTAGCTGGGTTACACTGGCCCGCTGTCGGCCCAACGATGCCGATATTATCCGACGGTGCCGACGTCGGGCCGATGATGGCATGCTACCTGGCCCCGATTTCTCGAAACAAACTTAAGTTTTTACTCAAACTTCAAACTGAGTTTGACAATTTGAAACAGCTGAATTTTGAACTCAGCTGCATTTTTTTAATAAAAAAGCCCAAACAACTTAAGTATTCTATTCACCAAACTCAAATTGTCTACTAAATTTGAGTTATATATCGATTTCAGTTCATTCTGGGAAATGCGTTTTCTCAAATTTGAGTAAAAATGCGAACTTAAGTCAAAACTCAGACTTAAGTTTGTTTCGAGAAATCGGAGCCTGGTCTTTGTTCAAATCCTGGTGAAAGGAGCATGCTCGATTGTACCTCACAAGTTGTGAAATGTAAACACTAACGGCTGTTGGAATATTGCTCGACATGAAATGAAAGTATTCTTCCCCACTTGCTCCTTTACGTAACCTCCAGGAAGACTCGTCCTTGTTATGTGCGAAAATACGACAAACCAGTCAGAATGACTGCGGTACTTTGATAAAAAAAAAATCCCCAGTACGTAAATAGGTTATGGCATTATGTGTTTGTTTTAAAAAATTGAAAAATATATAGTTATATTGAAAGAACAAAGAACGTAGCCTCGTGTTTATTTAGTATGGATAATGCCATAGACGTTGAAGAATTCACATACACGCCCGTGCGTTTGTTGACGATCTTGCGCGCTTATTTGGAGATTGTACGTGCGCTTCCAACATTGTTAGGAAATGAAATTATATATCGCTTCGAGTTTCAAAAACAATATATCTGTGGTTAAAGGATTTTAAAAAGGTCTCTTCACATTGGTTTTTTTCGCTCTTAATGAACCCCTGGGTATATATAATATTCACCAAATACAGTTTAAAACGGTAATATTTCATTATACAACTTGTATTAGGAATCTAACACGCACCTCCCACGAAAGCATTTCGCGATCACGCAACATTAATGAGGTAGATGGTCACGTGTTCGCGTGACGTCATACCCGAGAGTCGCTACATCAACACACGGAAAATACAGTGGTACCAAGCCTGTGCGCTTACTGAGGTCTGCCTCTAGTTTAGCAAATAAATCAATCCACGAAGTCAAACCTGGATTTGGATGGCATACTAGATACAGATAATATCACATACATACAACCTTTTCAATTTGAAGTATTTGAAGTATTTCTAGCGGCAAGACCGACAGGAATATTGACGACGATTCCACCAGTTGACAACATACAGCCGTGGAACGACCCCAATCCCGACTATGTTTTGAATAGACCTACTGCAGACTGGTATGCAAATCACTTGCTTATCACATGTTCATGGAAAACTGATTAGATACTGAATTAATTTTTCCGCGGTCACGGTAAAATTTGCAGTCATGATAACGGCAATGTTCAATCAATATGTTGAGCCTGTCTTCTGGTATACATCGGTATGGGAAGGTAAACACTGAAATAAACTCTGTCAAAAAAGAAACGCAACCCCTGTATTTTAGAGATTTTGATCTGAAGTTTTAAGACGACACAGCATTTTTATTATTTAAGACAGAAGTCTGAAATTTGGCAGAATAATAACCAAGATGGGCATGTTTAAAATTGTCATTTCAAAAGTCATCTCACAGACACCAGTTTGTCACCAGGGGGGCGTCTTTCTCAGTATCTCGTATGAGCACCACGAGCTGCAATCACTGCACGGCATCTCCTTGGACAAGAACGGATAAGACGCCGGATTCTTTCCTGGGGAATGGCTCTCCACTCCTCCTGCAGTGCAACGCCGAGCTGTTGCAGCGTCTGTGGCGGCGGCTGACGTTGACGTACGCGTCGACCCAGAGTATCCCCACAGGTGTTCAATAGGGTTGAGGTCTGGTGATTTAGAGGGCTATGGCAAGACATTGACGTTGGAATTCTGCAGAAAGTTCATTGTTGCACGTGCAGTATGAGGCCGGGCAAGGTCTGGTTGAAAAATCTGTGTCTGTTGGTCAATAATCGGGAGAAGGTGAGGCTGTAATACGTGGTTGATGTAACGTTGGGCTGTCAGGTTCCCTTCAACGATCACCAAGTCTGATTTCTGGTTGTATGAGATGGATCCCCAAACCATAACGCTTTCTCCGCCAAATCTTTCCCCCCTGTCGGACGCAGATGGGCGCAAAACGTTCATGACGTCTCCTATACACACGTTTTCTTCCGTCGTGATGTTGCAAAAGAAAACGGGATTCATCAGAAAACCAGATGCGCCTCCAGTTTTGTAAAGTCCATATCCTTACGTTGTTGCACCACCTGAGTCGTCGGCGGAGATGTAGGGGGCGTAGTACAGGTCCAACAACTGGTCTACAGGCACGTAAACCCGCTTCTTTCAGACGGTTCCTAATCGTTTGAGCTGACACTCTCCTCAAACCTGGTATTTGTGTGGCAGTCACGGTTGGTAGGGCATGCCGATTACGCAGGTGATGGACCCGGATGTACCGATCTTGAAGGGGTCGTGATTCTTGGCCTTCCACTTCTCGGGCGATCGTTGGTCAAATTGAAGTTGTTGTAGCGGCTCCAAAGTCGGGATATCGTTGTTTTGTGAACATTTAGGTGCCGTGCAACAGTTCCAAAACTTTCTCCGGCTTGAACACGACCAATGGCGATATTTCGGTCGGCAGCACTCAATCGTGGCATTTTTCACACAGCTTTTCATGCGACAAATGAATGAATATAATACGAAAGCACATGGGCTTTTATACACCCCTACATTAACTGCCATTTTCATGATTTGCATGTGTTTTTTTTGTGCGAAGTCACCATGAGGGTCATTTCATGCGTTGTGACGGAATAAGCAATAAAATACACTTATGCGTACAAATGCAGTTGTTTGGATGGTAATCTTCATTAATTACGTGTATAATTTCAATACATTCGAATAACATTTAGTTTGGAAGCAATAACTTCATTCAAACGAATTTTTCATATCTGAGGACAGGGGTTGCGTTTCTTTTTTGACAGAGTTTAGTTACGTTCGAGGTTCATGATTTTATGAAGGTTATTAAGCTTCAGCTTTATTTCATAAAATGCGTCTTCTGCTAAATTTATCCGTAAAGGTTTTAGTATGGTGATAATCTTTTCCATAAAATATGTGCCGTTATGGAAGTCGATGGGTTTGATCTTATAGAGAAGTACCCTAAATACGTTAGTGTATGTTTTCGGAGAAGTCGGTGTATCGTCTCTGGTATGGTGCATCAAACATCAGTTTTAGTACATTTTCAATTTCCAATTTCCATACACGTGTAAAGCATCGGTTATATGTCGTCATACTTCAGTCATATAAGTCTACAAAATATACTTACAATGTAAAATGATAAAGACCTGTACATGTAACCTCCTTAACAGCTGATAATTGATATAATAAATAAATACAGATGCAAAAAATAGAACTGACAAATCCTTATCTTTCTCTTTAACTGTCAGCTAGTGAAAAAGAAAATTCTTCATTGTGTTCTAGTAGTAATGTGTAAAGTGTGATCAGCCCAAAGAAACCAGCACACAAAAATTAAAGCAAATATTTCATTTGCATACAAACTGTTTATGTCAAAAGAATGAATACAGTGTGTACACCAACATCATGAAGGCAAAGGCTTGCGTGTAAATTAATTGGATGGACTGGTAAAAGCCTAAGACAACAAGATTGCTCTCGAATAACACCATGTGACACAATGGTGACTGAAATTTGGAAACATTTACCATCTGAAGTCCCAGGATTCAAACAGACGAATACAATAGACCTTAAGACATCAGGCACAACTGGTTTCAGTTCACACCCTAGACACATATACATGATTTCATTTTATATTTTGATGTCAGTGAATTCACAAGTTCCTGTTTACTAGTTATAAATGAAAGTGTCTGGCAGAATATCCTGGAAAAATAGGCCTGTTGTGTCCTGCAAGTCTGTAGGAAGGAAACATGTTTCTTCTCTCGAGAATGGCTCTGGGTAGCAATTCCACACCCTCTGTGAATAAATTTTACATTGAATTAGAGACATTTTGTAACACAATTTCACAATATTTTGTTTTGGCAACCATAATAATAACTTTCTTTGAAATCTGCTCTAAAAAAGTAAGTACTTTTGTCTTAACAAATGCTGAGAGGGAAAATAGATATGAGGATTAAAAATCAGTGTCTTTGCAAACAAGACTAACTCATTAGTTAGGGGAAAGGATGTTCACACGAAAATGTGTCCGAGCGATGGGACCCTGGCCGAGATATGAAAACCTGTCGCGTGTCCGGATTAGACATCATATGCCTACCTGAAGTATCACCAACAGTGATAGAGAGGTCGACACCCACAGATGGTGACCTGACACCTAAAACGGACGTTCTAATTCGAAAAGCTGACTCTGCTTCAACGAAGGTCGACATTCAACAAGCCCAGGAGGATGATACGAATCTGGCTGTCATTCTGCAGTATCTGAAGACAAACGAGGAGCCTTCAGACGACATACTATTCTTGAGTAGCCCAACAAGCAAGAACTATGCTTTATCGTCTGACAAACGACACTGGAGGTGAATCATTGGTAGCTGTTCAAAGGAGCCTCAGAAAAGAACTACTCCACTTGTATCATGCCATCCCATAATCTGGTCACGCTGGTATTTCGCGTACCAAGGCTAAGATCAAGCAGAAGTACTACTGGCATGGTATGCCAATGGATGTAGCAGCTTAAGTCAACACGTGTGGAGTTTGTTGTAAGTACAAGAAGGGAGCTAGAAAGCCCCGTCATCTGCTCACAAACTACCATGCGGGCGCCCCACTTGAACGAGTCCACATTGATTTACCAAAATCCAAGGAAGATAATGAGCACATATTAATGATTGTGGACCAATTTACAAAGTGGGTTGAATGCATTCCCCTCCAATCACAAACTGCCGAAGTTACCGCTCGAGCAGTGATTGATCAATTCTACATCCCGCTTTGGATACCCATATCAATTGTTCGGTGATCAAGGAAGGAATTTTGAAAGTCATTTGTTCGCAGCAGTTTGTAAGGTCCTAGGCATTCATAAAAATAGGACAACCCCTTACTGACCTTCCTCAAACGGCAAAGTGGAACGCTTTAACCGTACTGTCATGGATTGTGTGAGGTGTAACGTCCGGGATTCTCAAGACACATGGGATGAACACCTACCCCAGCTGGCCAGTTCAATGAGACCGTGTGTCAACAGAAACACCGGATTTACACCCAACAGTATGATGTTGGGACGGGAAGTTAACCACCCAGCGGACTTGATGTACAGGCCGCAGCCTCTTCAGGGAACCAATCCACACGAGTATATCCGGGATCTGCAAGAATCAGAGCTGGCCCGAGAAAATCTCAGGACTACCCAAGCTCGGATGAAGAGGGATTTGAAGATCCTAACAAAGGAGTACAAGGTTGGCGACCTAGTTCTCACCTTGGACACAGCAGTCGTCAAGGGGAAGAATCGAAAGCTCAGTGCTCCTTGGAAGGGTCCTCACGTAGTAACTGAGACGCTATCTTCCTCTCTCTACCGAATCAAGATGAAAATGACAACGGTGGGAGCTAACCACTATCGACTGAAACTATTTCAGGGCGATGAAATCCTACGGTGGGTTTTCCGTTAATGCCATAGGGAGCTAGGGATACATCTGCCCAACCGAGATGTTCCGGTAGTAGATCCTGAAACCAATGACGGTGACGACCAAATCTACTGTATTTGCCACCAACCGTATGATGGCAGGTTCATGATTGGATGTGACGGATGCGACACCTGGTACCACGACTCGTGCGTCGGCATAAGCGAGAGTAACACTCGCGGGATTGATGAATATTTCTGTGATGCTTGTAAACTCGTCAGTAATTCCAACGTCTGGCGGGTTGCGGTTTCGGCTCTGTGTGGCGCCAGCTGTGGCATGTGACCTATAATCATGTTTATTGTGGTTCAAGGTAATACAGCATTGAAGGGACACCCTCCAAGATACCTGTTGGAGTCAGGGAATCAGAGCTCTCGAAGAAATTCCTCGTCGCGACTGTCCGAGCCCCAGCATTTCCATCAACACCCTCAGTGTGATCAGCGTGATCATCAAAGCCTTCCGCGGCGCCGTCAGTAGGACATCGTTGTATGATGACCTCTTCAAATCTATACTGTAAGTGTAACTGATATAGGGTTTTATTTCATGTAATTTATTGATACCTACTTGGGTGTCCCACTTCTTCTGCATCAGATCTGCATGTAGGTTCTAATGTTAGCTGGCCGTTTGCCTCAATTAATATCCAACTTTTTAAATGACTGACAATTTCAAGTCCGAGTGGGTTCAACCCTGTGAGACCATTACAATCAGGATCAGGGTGTCCCACAAGGTAGTATTTTGTCTGTCACATTGTTTAGTATCAAGATCAACAGTTTATCCAAGGATTTAAATGATTCAATCGATGGATCACTTTTTGTGGATGATTTTAATATTTTTGTCGTGGTAAAAATATGCATACTATTGAACAGCAACTGCAGTTATGTTTAAACAAAATAATTAAATGGTGTCTTGAAAACGGCTTTAAATTTTCTAAATCCAAAACTAATTGTATACATTTCTGCCGTAAATAAAAACCGCATAAAGAACCTGAACTATCTCTAAATGACACATCCATCAAAGTTGTGAAGGAGGCCAAGTTCTTTTTTTTTTTATTCATGACATATAATATACATTGCTGGTTATGAAAAAAAACATATAAACAAAAATATAAGCGTACAATCGCAAATCAAAAGTGCAATATTTTGTACTTTTTTTTTCAGACGGGAGGAGTTTGAAAAGAGAAGGATAGCGGTATAGACACAGGGTGCAGAAAGGTTTTACTCACAAGGGAACAAAGAATTCCATTTCATACGAAATTTTTCATCCTTTTCTCCGAAAATATGTTCTTCTAGTTTGAAATGGTATTTTATGAAATATATAAGTTGGTTGATATTTAATTCCGTAAAGTCATATCTTGTTTTGTTAATATATTTCTTGATAATGATAAACAGATGGTTAATAAGGACAGGTGCCTCCGGGTCTCCCAGCAGGAAATGTTCAACATTTATACTTATATTACAGCTAGTTTTGTATCGATACCACTCAACAAATGTTGAGAGAAGGTGTTTTGTTTTTTCACAGAAATAAAATAAATGTTCTAAAGTTTCTATTTCTTTGTTGCAGAGGGTACAGGCATTATCATCACTGATACCTATCTTAAACAAAAATGACTTAGTTGTAACTATTCGATGAATCAGTTTATACTGAAAATTCCTGGCTTTATTTTCTATGGTAATTTTATTTATCAGTGCAAAACAGTCACAAAGATAGTCATCTGCTAGAGTAATATTAAGTTTGGTTTCCCATTTCCGCTGAAGATTATAGAGAGAGCTTCCTTGACTTTCACATAGCTGAGTATATATGAATTTACAGTTAGCTGACTTGAGTATTTGTGTGAGAGTATTACACTGAGTGTTTACTGATTCTATCTTTTGATTTGTGTCTCTGATGGCATTGATCCAGTGTTTGGGTATATATTTAAAACATCTGAAATAAAGGAGATATGTTTCTTTAAGGTTAAATTCTTCTTTAAGCGTATCATAGGACTTGAACTCACCGTTGTTCGAGACAATGTCTTTCATATATTTCATGCCTTTTTTTATCCATGAGACGAACAACCCAATATCGGTAACAGGTACAAAATTAAGAAGTGGCAAGCACATAAAATCTTCAACACTTTCACTAATTTTAGAATGGATACATGCATAGCATGAAACAACATAAAATAAATGCCGTAAATAAAAAACCGCATAAAGAACCTGAACTATCTCTAAATGGCACATCCATTAGTTGTGAAGGAGGCCAAGTTCTTTGGTATTATTTTTGACTCACACTTAACGTTTCTACGACATTAAATCCCTTAAAATTAAATGCCTGAAAGCCCTTGACTTGAAAGTCGTTTCCAATTCTAAGTGGGGAGGGGGGGATCAAACTACCCTCCTACATCTATATCGATCACTGGTACGTTCCAAACTTGATTATGGTTCAATCGTTTATGGTGGAGCCTGCAAAAGCAACCTAAAATTATTAGATTCTGTCCACCACCAAAGTCTAAGACTTTGTCTTGGGTCCTTTAGAACCTGTCCTGTTGACAGTCTCTACCTCGAGGCCGATGAGCCATCTCTTACACAACCCCGTATAAAATTATCCTTGCAGTATGTAACAAAACTATATTCTAATGAGTAAAATCTTGCATTTAACTGTGTTTTTAATCCTCTTTATGAGGATCTATACAATAAAACGTCTTCTCTTGTTCCACCTCTGGGACTAAGAGTCAAACTTTGCCTTTCTGCTGCTGGCAGATTTAGGTAAAAAATATATCTCCTTCCCGTTTGCTTTCTTCTCCTCCTTGGCAATTGGTTTGGCCACACGTTGACCTAACATTAACCACATTTAAAAAATCAGAAACTAATGAATTACAGCATAAACAAGAATTTAGTCAATTACAAAATAAATATAATACATACAAATCCTTATTTACAGATGGGTCCTAGGATGGTGGCGCAGTAGCTTGTGCCACTGTCATTGGCTCCAAAACATATCTTCTAGATTGCCTGAAACAGCTCTATTTTCACAGCAGAAGCAAACGCAATACTAACAGCTCTTAAATATATTACTAGACACCCTAAATACAAACAATACATACTCTTTTCCGATTCTCTTTCTTGCCTTCGGGCTATCAAAAATCTTTCTTCAAAGCATCCACTTGTAATCGAAATTATTGAATTATATAATGATCTTGCTACTGGCCAATACGACGTCGTCTTCTGTTGGTTACGGAGCCACGTTGGCATTTCCGGGAACACAATGGCCGAGTTTGCTGCCAAGGCAGCACTCAACAAATCTGTGACACCACTTCTTATTCCATACTCTGATTACAAAGCTAGCATTAGAACTTACATCCGTGATCTGATGCAGAAGAAGTGGGACACCCAAGTAGGTATCAATAAATTATATGCAATAAAACCAACTATCGGTTACACCTACTTGGGTTGTCAGTCCAGATTTGAAGAGGTTATCATACGACGATGTCGTATTGGCCACACAAGATATACTCATGAATACCTATTAAAAGGTGAGGATCCCTTGTGATGAAAGAATCACGGTCAAGCATGTCTTGCTTGACTGTGTTGAATATTCCATCACAAGGAATATCTATTTCAAATCACGAACTATGAAGGTTCTTTTTAGTAATAAAAGTTCTCCATTTAATTATTGCAGTATTAAAAGAAATAGATTGGTTAACTGATTTGTAAATACATAAATATTTTACGATTGGAAGTTTGAAAATTAATAACTCAGATTGTTAGTGGCTGTATCCTCAAGGGGGCCATTGTCACAGGACCAAAAGCCGGATAGCAAACCGTTGAAATAAACGTTAATACAGTAGGAAATACATGCCATGACCGGATTTACGTATGTTTTCAGATATTTACTAACTTCGGGCATATATTTCATATGAATCTATACCTTTGAAACATATGCTCATCGTTCATTTTCGTATGCACAAGTACCTCGTTCATATATGCCATGACCGGATTGTCAAGTATTTCCAAACATGAATTGCAAAACAGATACCCCATTAAATACATGATCATACAGTATTTCCGATGCATTCCTTTGAATTTCAATGGGTGCTGAAATTTCCGATTTCGTTCTAAGTTTACTCAGGTTGGAAACATGTAAAGTAACGTAGGTGGGGAAACACATGTAAATTTTCAAATTTGCAAGTGTTTACACACCTTAGATATTTATGTATCATACCGGATTTCAAGGGTATGTATATGAACGGTTCATACGCCTTCATGTTACCTGTGCTCAAGCAAGATGATCATTTGTTTCCATCATGTGAATTACTTTGTTCATGTAATTTCATTTTCACACATTTTAGTACGTTTGAAGTTAACGTTCACGTGACCTCATTATTCTTATCATCAAAAGAGCCTGACCAAGTAAGCAATATTACACAAGCTAACATGGCTTATTAAGCTGCACTCGCTCTTGCTACCAGTATCAGTTACGCTTTGTTTCATTAACACAAACGTATACGATAACAAACATTGCCATATCAAATTATATATTCTGTGAGACATGAAATGAAAAATAGTTTTTATCGTGTAGCGATTATGACCGGATAGCACAGGCGGGTGCGTTCTCTGAGTATACCATAGCCATGTTGGACCTCCGTGCCTTTTGTGAAATTCGTCTTGATTGTCCTGTTTAAATTGACGATCCATAAACCCAGATTCCGAAAGCAAATGTCACACAAGTAAATGTGATGTTGCACTGCTGTAATTTTCCCTGTCGGAGAAGTCCTTCTCACAAGATATATATTTCGTTGTTTGGAGCAGGCCTATGACTATTACGCCCCAGTGTTGCTAAACATCTTGAGCGCAGACCATTAGCCTGACATAGACGCAGACCTCGCATGTTCAAGTTCAGATCTGACAGGTGCCGAAAATATTGATTCCAACAAGAATGCAATATCTCAGTGCGTTATTGTTTTCCTAAGTACGTGAAGTGCTTTCTGCAACATTGGAGGTAATGGTATCGCTGTCCTTCTGATATTCCCCCGAACGGAATCTCTACCCATTTAGGGTACAATGTGTATGTTACAGATTTGTAGGGAATAGTCTTAAGACTTATCTACTTTGACCAGGATTCTTCGAACTTGCAACAGTCGTTTGAGAAGATCAAGAGAGAATGGGGTAGTGTGCGATGTATCTGGCAGACGTATATGGAGAATGTTCGAAGAATGTTGTTGTATAAATACAATAATAGAAATACCGGTTATGTTTGAAAAGTACCCTCAATCTGATAGCCAGTGAGATTATTGTGAAAGATCGCAATATGTATCATCATAAACGGACACAGACGAAAGTACATATCATTCATTCCCACATTATATCCCCTTCACAGACACGGGACATGGTTGTTACAGGTAGGGCAAACACGTTCTTCTATAGGTATCTGCCGGTTTCTCGCTGCATATATGTATTCAGATTATTGAGAAAAGTAGCGACGCATGTTCTCCTCCATTACACATATAATTGTATAGATACCCAGTGATTAGGGATAGCACTGCAGCAACTTAATGAAATTTACGACATACACTATCATCTGCAGTAGTACTGCCATACCTAGCATCGTATTTATTACTCTCTTACATAAGGTGAAATATCACAGGGTTGTCATGGTAACGATAATTTGGCATACTATTTATTGTCTTATTGTTTTATCTGCGATCAGAATTTAAATCAGTTTTGACGTGAGCATGTTAAGAGAAAAGAAGCTGTAAACGAATATTAATGTGGTCGAACCTATAGGCCTTTGTAAAAGCGAGTTTCAAGCCACCTACATAAAAAACCTTCATGATAAATATCTGCTAATCCGTGGCACGATTCCAACCATATCATGAGGCGTGCATGCCGCGTCAACAACACATGGAAACGCACGAGAATTGCAATACGGGCCCCTAAACCACTGATGCTCCGTGACCTGGAGAGACATGTGATTGAGCGCATGTAGTTACGGGTAGAAGACAAAAGACAAAATGGATACTCCTGCTGTTAAACTTTTGAATTCTAAGTAAACATTCGTTCTTATAAATGTATATTTTCCAGTTTCAACCAAATGTACATTCGAAGGATATCTAAATCTAGGTTAAGCTATTTGAATCATATTTACAATTAAAAGACCCAAACAATGGTCTGTTGTCAAAATATTTTGTTTTCCATATCTTGTCCCAATCTGTATCCAGAGACCATAAAATAGTCTATTATATGGTCTCTGCTGTATCATAGTCACAGAACGATATTATATCCCCTTCCGCCCAGCCCTTACTGTAATGCTTACACCCTACATGAAGCATATCGAGATATTCCCAGGTTCAGCCTTTGTTATAACCTGCAGGAAAATTCACTGCAGGGTTCGGGTTACAAAGTAAACATACCAAGTACATTAAGATCATTGTAAAACACAAGGGTTATTTCCTTTGAGTTAACTGACAGGCTTTCGGTATCAAATATTTGGAACTCCGGCCAAAGGTGATGTTATGCTGTCTGGAAATATAGCGTTTTTTGCACTTAATGATAAGTGATTGTTAAATGTACATATGATGTTTTTGAAGGATAATCTCAGTTGACTCAGAGACTTTGCATGTGTTCTCCCACTCTTTCCACACCCATCTTCAGTTTTTGTTTGTGACATGATCTGCACACTGATAATTTAAAACAGGTATATAAATAATAACTGTTTGCAAGATCGGCCATTGTGTTCCCAGAAATAGCAACCTGGCTGGGTAACCAACAATGTCGTATTGGCCAGTAGCAAGATCATTGCACAATTCAATAATTTCTAATAAAAGTGGATGTTTGCAAGAAAGATTTTTAATAGCCTGAAAGCACGAAAGAGAGTCTGAAAAGATTATGTATTGTTTAAATTGGGGTGTCTATTCATATATTTAGGAGCTGTTAGTATTGTGTTTGCTTCTGCTGTAAAAATAGAGCTATTATCCGGTAATCTAGAAGATACTGTTCTGGATCCAACAACAGTGGCACAAGCCACTGCGGCACCATCCTTGGATCCATCTGTAAATATGGGCTTGTATGTATTATATTTACTTTTTAATTGATTATATTCCTGTTTATATTGTAATTCGTTAGTTTCTGAATAAAGAAGTTGGGAAGGAGATATATTCTCCAACTCAATGCCAGCAGCAGAAATACATTGTTGGATTCTTATCCCAAGAGGTGGAACAAGTAAAAAATTTTTTTTATACAAATTCTCATAAAGAGGATTAAAAACGCAGTTGTGAGCAGGATTGGATTCATTAAAATATAACTTTGTGATATATTGTAAAGACAATTTGATACGGCGAAGTTTTAAAGATGGCTCATCGGCCTCAACGTAGAGACTGTCAATGGGAGAGGTTCTGGAAGACCAAAGACAAAATCTTAGACCCTGGTGATGGATAGAATCAAGTAGTTTAAGGTTGCTTTTACAGGCCCAACCATATACGATAGAGCCGTAATCAAGTTTCGATCGGACCAGTGATCTATACAAATGAAGAAGGGTGGTTTGGTCCCCTCACCACTTTGAATTGGAAACGACTTTGAACAAGTCGAGTGCCTTCAGGCATTTGGCTTCTAGACGTTTGAAATGTGGCAGAAAGGTTAAATGAGAGTCAAAAATGAGACCAAGGAACTTCGCTTCCTTGACAACATTTGAAATGTGGCAGAAAGGTTAAATGAGAGTCAAAGATGAGACCAAGGAACTTAGCTTCCTTGACAACTTTGATGGGTGTGCCATTTAATGATAATTCAGGATCTTTATGGGGTTTGTATTTCCTACAAAAATGTAGACAATTGGTTTTGGATTTCGAAAATTTAAACCCGTTTTCCAGACACCATCTATGAATTTTGTTGACACAAATTTGTAATTGTCTCTCAATAGTTCACATGTTTTTACCACGGCAAGAAATATTAAAATCATCCATGAAAAGGGATCCATCGATTGAATCACTTAAAACCTCCGAAAGACTATTTCTTTTAATACTAAAGAGCGTGACAGACAAATACTGCCTTGTGGGACACCCTGGGCATTAACAGACAAGGGGCGAGGTGGACTCCTTCTGGCAACAACGGTGGATGCAACCAGCACGTCGCAGACATCAAGAGATGAGGGGCAAGGTGGCCTCCCCCTCCCATCGGTGGACCATTTTGGCGGGGCAAGGTGGCCTCCCCCTCCCATCGGTGGACCATGTTGGCGATACAAATGGGACATGCACTTCAGCGTCTGCAGATGCAACATCCGAATGCATCATACACAATTGCCGTGCCCCCATCATGGACCAGGACAGCCCTCTACTTGCTGTTCATGTACCGCCCTGTATTGGACAGTTTTGGGCCGGGAATGACTCACAGGACGTCATCCAGCCATGCCTGTTCATCCTCAAAACTCTGGCACTGTGGCTGCTTGGGCAGCGATACGGGACACCGGAGGGGTTGATGACAGTCTTGAATGTAAGTCACGAACTTCCGAGGGCTGAATGTCAGAGATACTCAGGTTGCCTTGGAGCCCTTTGTTCGGCAGCCAGGTGGAGTCAGATCCACAGCAGCGACATTCCTCGTGGTGCTGGGCCAGCGGCACTCCTACACCCAAGGTGGTTGGCCCTGGTAATTAACTACCTTACCCCAGCCCGGCGCGACTTGATTGACGACCTGTTCCGGGAGCGTCAGGCTGTGGCGGATTATGTACCTATGGCAGACGGTGTGGAGCGGCTCCCACCTGAGGAAGACCAAGGTCAGCAGTTAGACGCGGAGAGGCTCCCGTCTGACGCCACTGAAACGACGTTTGTGGTTCGCTTACCATCATCCATTCCACCCGCTGATGAGGACCTCCCAGAAGCATTCGACAGCCATTTCCACGCGGATAGGACCTGCAGGAGGCTGTTCCGGGATACGACTGTTGAGTCTCCATTAGACACTCTCGTGGATTGGACACCAGTACAGGCTCCGAGTTACCCGGTCAAACTGGTGGGTGGCGTCACCTGCTTCTGTGACCCAGAGATGTGGCCAGCGTCCATACCAACACAGCCTTCCTGGAAGGTGTCCCTGGGGATACGCCCCCGCAAGATCAAGGAGGCATCGTCCGGATTTGTATCAAAATTCATCAGACAATGCGCCGAACCAGGAGTATCAGCCATCGGAGAGATCGGCGTCGACCTCCTGGATGGGCACCAACATCTAGAAAACCAACATCAGCTCCAACATTCCAATTCTGGGAAATACGAGGGAGGGCTGGCCCCAATATTCCACGTGCGAGGAGCACAAGGTGACTACCTGGCAGAAGATTTATACACCAGGCTGCGTGAACTTGTTGGTCGGTTTCGTTCCCCAGAGCAGACCACCGTGCTCCACTGCTTTCATGGGAACCTGAAGACAGTGAAGTCCTGGTTGGAGGCCTTCCCCAACACACTCTTCAGTGTCAACGGCTTTTGTCGACGGGTAAAGGCAAGCCAGCAAGAGGTTCTCCTAGCCATCCCAAAGGACAACCTCCTCCTGGGGACGGACTCGCCAAAACCTTGGTGTTACCAACAATGTGCGATGCAATTTACCGCATTACGTCGGAGAGTAGGAGAGGAGAGAGAGGTGTATTTGGATTTAGACACCTTGGGAGTAGCGAGTTATGAGTTTTATGAGTAATTCTACCATGACATCAGTAAACACTGGATTGTGATTGGTTAATTAAAGTCATTCAGAGGTATATAATCACGTTATACAGGTCTCTGTTTTCCGTGCGCAATCATACATGGTTTACGGTAATGCACTATTTTTGTCTGCCCACTAACATGGCGGACACCAAACAACCTACCGATGCATCGATAAATTACGGCGATTTTACTGTCGGAAATTACACATATGTCTTTAAAGATGGATTTAGCGATGACGGGCTCGACTCACTACTTGCGTAAATCACAGCAATAGGTGTTTATACATACAAAAGTACTTCGAAAGCATGGAAACAAATATTCAGTCGAACAAGATCCAAACATCGTCTGCTTTCAGAATAAAAATTCAGCAAAAAACAAATATGTTTACGTTGATTCTATGTTATGTCAGAATAGATCCCGCAATAGACTGCTACATATATAATTTCCCGTGTTAAATTTATTATCAGCTTTCGTCAACGATATCGCCACTGATCTTGATCCGGTAACGGAGGATGCATTAACATCGAACGCCGAAGAAATTTTAATGCCTTCCATCGACATAAATAAACAGTTGGGTTATCAATTCAAACAAAATGATAATTTTGAAATTTGTACTGTTTCAAATTTAGCGGTAGTAAAACAGAATTACAGTATCTGCAAACCGTTCTGTTTAGCCCAACATATTTTTTTTCTAAAAGTATAATATCATTGAAAAAGTTATTTAGCTTAGTCATGATCCCTCTTATCCATTACACTGCTTGATCTAAAGTAGTCTATTAAAGTATAATAAATTACCTTACCGTGTTTATGCCAGAGGTACACCCTCATGTCCTGATCCATCCTTTCGGAAATATCACCACAAATCTGTCTCTTTGTCAACAGACTCGCGAACATGCCAGCGAATCCGATTCAATTTGAATTCACTACACTTTGAAGCCACTAGGTCACAAAACACTTTCCAAAATGTAGAAAATAATATCCGAAGAATCGAATTTGAGCACAAAGTACACACATGAGTGTGTAAGAGTCATCACAGCTGTCGCACGCAGACGTAGAGGTGCGTGAAATCGTCAAGTTGACAGGGCGCAAAATTCAACAGTATCTAAATTCGGTACAACACGGACTCCTCGTTACAGCAAAAGCGCCTCCACTCTTAAATTTTGTACCAGTACCAGTAATTAGATATCAAAGACTATCTCAGTCATACAATCAGGTTAACCTTGCGCAAACTGTCAGAGGCTCTCCTGTCGCATCTTTCGAAATTTGCAAGTAAATGTAAACAATGACTTCCGAGAAAAGGTCAAGGCCATGAGGTTGCTGCCATTATTCTGGTGGGGTAAGGGTCTACTGTGGAATTTTCAAATGTGAACCAAGCTTTTTTAAACTTATTTGATATATGTTTTCCAACTCATCAGTTAATGATTGGGGATTGATGCATTGAAAAAAACAAAACGTGATTTGTTATTACTGAATCTGGAGTTTGTTAGTCATTGACGGTTTGCCACCAATCACCCCGTTTCGGGCGATGCCACTTGAGATTGGAATGCGAGGCCGCTTCACGTATTGACTCGTAACCAAAGAAAGAGCTCCACCTGAAATTGTTCATAAAATTGTCATGGTAGAATGGAGATAAACCTACTGTGTTGGAAAATCAGAGGTATATAACGAAATTATAATAGCTCTAAATTGTTCATTTAAAACCTCACGCTACGCGTTCGGTTTTAAATGAAATTTAGAGCTATTATAATTTCGTTATATACCTCTGATTTCCCACACAGTAGGTTTATCTCCTAATCATATACAAGCGAAAGGGTTTTAGTGGTTGTATTATTCTCGTTACACATCCAGTGATGAATCCGTCCCCCTTGACCAGTTCATTGACGTTGATTGCAGTTAACTCGGTAGCCATGTATGATGTTTGTTTACAAAATATGATTAGACGTTTTTTTACTATAAAACATTTTGTTGCGTAAACGATGCCATATTGTTAATGAAGTATGAAATGAAGCATTAAATAAGCATCAAAATCGAAATCGTGTATGTTTTTGGTTCTGTTTTAAAATCTCGAATCATTGTAATTACAACCGGGGTAATTGACCAATGAATCGATGAAATGTTATGATTGAACATAGTGTTGTGAAAGTAGTTCCGGCATCCTATGAAAATGTACAAATATAGGATCAACCAATCAATGTTGAGAATCGCTAAATTGCACACTGTGCGAATATCAAAAAGATATTACAAGGGATCTCCTCATCCGTATGGGTAACGATATGTAATTTGATCACATAACAACATGAAGTAATATGTAAATATTACATTGTAAATTCAATGGACCGTTCATGTGAATTTGTTAGAAATTGTGCGAATGGACAATGAACTATGCTGAACCAGTTTCCTAAATATAGCTCTTAGAAAGTATAGAACAGACCTGACATATTTCCCCATAAGTCTGTAATGACAATGTGAGGAAACTGTTATCACCAATGATACTGAGATATCAGCATAGCATAACAATATTGCTGGAGTTCTGCACCCTGTTATGGCTGAAGCAAGACAAAGGTATAGGGTTCATGGCCCCTTACAGTGAGGGCCTTTTAGATTTGCACACATATTGTTTTTTCACCAAGTGTCCACACACTTTTTAGTTCTTGCACAAATGTGAAAGGTTCACACATGTTTAGTTCTTGCACAAATGTGAAAGGCTCACACATGTTTAGTTCTTGCACAAGTGTGAAAGGCTCACACACTTTTTAGTTCTTGCTCAAGTGTTATAGGCTCACACATTTTTAGTTCTTGCATAAGTGTGAAAGGTTCACACGTTTAGTTCTTGCACAAGTGTGAAAGGCTCACACATTTTTAGTTCTTGCGTCGCGATATGGCTGAAATATTGCCGATGTGACGATAAATATTAACTCACTCACTTTTAGTTCTTGCACAAGTGTGAAAGGCTCACGTTTAGTTCTTGCACAAGTGTGAAAGGCTCACACGTTTTAGTTCTTGCACAAATGTGAAAGCTTCACACGTTTAGTTCTTGCACAAGTGTGAAAGGCTCACACACTTTTTAGTTCTTGCACAAGTGTGAAAGGTTCACATATGTTTAGTTCTTGCACAAGTGTGAAAGGTTCACATATGTTTAGTTCTTGCACAAGTGTGAAAGGCTCACACACTTTTTAGTTCATCACAAGTATGCTGGGTTCATACTTTGATGTGCATCACAACTATGTGTATATTTCTAATACTGACATCAGATGTAATGAAGCTTTTGAATTGTAGTCTAAAAGTCTTTAGACATCAGTTCGATTCCGGTCAAAGGCAAACACATCAAGAGTCCTATTTTACTGCATGGATGTTTATTTAGTGAGTTAATATTCTTATTCGCATAAATGTTGTATATTCACTAACAGTATGATACCTAATAAGTAGACAAAATGATTTTTATGTGAAAATGCATGTTAAATTTGAGGCTTGAAGTTGAATTAGACATGTGATTTTACATCAGAATGTGTCATGGTAGAAACAAGTGTTTTACTTCTACATTTATTGTAAATGACCCTGGATGTTTTGTGTTTTTTAAGACAATGTTCATATGATTACTAAAATTAATGCATTTGAAAATTATGATGGGAAAATGTTAGAAAACAGCAAAATGAGTTTTGAGCATTCAGTGCATGAGCTAGATGCTGAATAACAGCTAATTCCCAAATGCTAATTGAATATTACAATCATAGTATTATTAAATAAATCTATGTCTTTATTTAACTGAAGCCGTACGAAGAAATCAAGCCTTTAAGAATGCAACAGACCATGAAATGGAGAAATCAGCAAAGGACTGGCTCTGTGGTGCCTCGGACGGGAATGGGGCAAGAAAGAAACGTTATGAGAGAGCTGCAGCTTCTGCTGCCACCACAAACGTACGTACGGACAGACAGACGGAGCCTAATACTATATCCCCTTCTTCGCGCGGCGAGGGATTAAATGCAACGAAATTTATGCTTTGACCCAGTGGAATATGATATACCATCAAGTAAGCTCCGGGCTGAGGGAATGATAGGTAACGGGTTTCCAACGGGTCAGTGCTGGCAAGGTTTATGTTGGGTTTTGTTTTGGAATACTTTGGTTCGCCGTGAACAAAACATCACGAAATGTTTTATTATTGCCTTCTGCAGACTTCCGATCCATGTTTGTTCACGTTCGTCTGCGCTTAACCATCAGTTTTTGTTTTTCGCGCATAATTTACAATCCGCGATACGTTGTGTAATGAAAATGTACATACCTAGTGATGTCATCAAGTATAGCGCGGAATCCGTGAAAACCATGACTCGGCGAAGGAATGTCATGTTGCCCGATAAGAAAGATATTATTGTAGACATGCACTTGGCAGGTACATCCTGCAGAGAAATTGGTCATTTACTTAATATACCAAAAATCACCGTTTAGGGTGTTATTCGCCGGAAGAGCGAGAGGGGAAATGTGGAAAATCGGACACAAACTGAGAGACCAAGATTTTTTAACAAACGTGAAAGAGGTGTGTTGTTTCGAAGCGTCAAACAGTTCACAGACGACCATCGCTAGTGGAAGTTACTACCGAATTCATGGAAAACAGAGCTTCATCAGTTTCCAGACGAACAGTTCACTGGGAATTACATCAGGAATGATACTACCAAAGGAGGACTATGCGAAAAAGTATTAGGATTCTAAAGGTCAACCAAAAGAATTGGTTTTTACTTACCCAGCAAACATGACATAACTGGGCCAGTAACGACTCCCTTCCTCACTTGCAACTTCAGTAACGGCATTAAGTATGAACCTAAATGGCCCATTATGTATTTTACAATACTGTCTTAACTGTATTGTTTTAATACTGGCCCAGTCGCAACATCACAGTTTGTTTAAAGGCATAGTGTAACGTTACTGGGCCAGTATGCTGCATAGAGTATAGGTCAACGTTATTGGTCGGGTACTGGCACAGTAATGAAATACGATACGGGGCCATTAAAGGGCCACTACAGAGCCAGAACTTACATGGTGAATTGTGGGTAAATTGAAATGCATTATGGGTTAAAGTGTGCCTGCCATTTTATCGTCTGCTAGAGGTGAGGGGTTGAGGTGTCAGCAAATTATTTGGCCTAATATGTAGGAATTCTTTGAAAACATCATATAGATCAGATGTAACTTTAAGCCTAATATAAAGGTGCACTAGAAAAGGTCTATTACCACTTTGGGTCCATTCAGTTCTTCTCAAAACAAAAGTGTTTACCCTTCCACATTCAGAATATATGTGCTGTTCCATGACCACAATCTAACAACAGTAATGTCGTACTGATGTATGTAAATATTCTGTACTAAGATACATTAAATCATGTGGCATTTTGTACTTGTGATAACTTTAGGAGTAGTAGATTAAGGTCCAGTAGCAAAACTACTCCTCAAGCTTATACGGCTAGATTATATAGTCCAGTTGTACAATTGGTTGTAAGCAAACTTATATGCTCAAATTGTTCTCGGTGCAATTTCACAAGTATTAATCAGGCCTACTTAAAATCATTTCTAAATAGACGCTACTGTTATCATGTGTTCATTTTGCTCCCTTCTTGTACACGTTATTTAGACTTTTCACCTTATTCTAAAATGTTGTTATCCAGTTTTAGAAATAATTGTCTTGACTGCCTTTTCAAAATGTTACCCTCCTAATACCCTGCAACTTTACTAAATGACCTAAACATCTCATATTTGTAAAGGTTGATCGCCTAAAGCTTATTGGTGGAAGCAATAAAGGAAACCGTCCAAAGAACCTTGAAATATGTCCTTGGACATATCATTGCTTCTAAATATAACTGGTTGGGACAAAAAATGTTGGAAGAAGAAAGGACCAAGCAAGAAAGCATTTGCTCATCTTCAGCTGTGCACTGCAATCACTAGTGGGTATAATAACTCTGATATATAGTTCTAAATTATGTAGATTTGAGAATATTAAAGGAATAATATCAATGAAAGTTAGCACTTCAGCTGGTGTGCATATAGTCACTATATTGAACCATATGTGACATTAATGGTGGTCACTCCAATCAGATTTCATGTTGAAAATGCCAGTTTAACTCATTGATCATTTATTTCTGCAGTGAATAAGTAGAAATAAATCGTTTTGATCCAGATGAGCTAATTTACAGTGACTTGAAAACGGCAGTAAGACCAAGTTTCCAGGGCAACCATTCTAATAACGTGAAAGCTTTCTTAAAAGAATAAGGCATTACATATTAAGTTTGACAGGTGTGCAGTTAAATAATTAGAACTTTATTTTTCTGCATAACGGTTATTGATGTTTATGAAAATTCATATCATATTCAACTATGTTTTAGGAGCTAAAAACTCCCCTGCTTACGACAGCAACAGAAAAGCAGGCTCACAATTAGATGATGGCTGATGAATTCGGGGGACAGGGACGGGGGCCTGCAAGAAGCGGCTACTGGCTAAGGAGGCTGCGTCCACCATTCGCGATAACAACACATCTGAGTAACTACAATACGCTGTATATGAAGTCAGAAGATATAAAAGATGTTTTACTTTATCCCTGCACTTTTGTTTTCCTTTTAGCATGTTTATCAAATTTAATACAGATGGAGATGCTTCTAAAGGGTGACATTAGTGACAACTGCTATAGATAAATCCTAGCACTGTATCAATTGTTGAACTCGTGACAGTTACAATTTGGGAGTTAGCTGTTATAAAATTTAATGTAACCGAGATTCCTTTTGGGGAACAATGGACATAGTTCGTGTACGTTTGCACTGTTTTATTTACACAATGATACATGACATTTTGGGTGCATCCCCTCGGGGAGGCTCGTCGCCTCGCCCATGGTGCCCACTTTGGGTGGCCATGGACTGGAGCAATGTAGATTTAGTCTCCTTGGTCAAGGCTGACACCCGAATCGAACCACGGACCCTTCGGTTGTGAGGCCAACGCACTACCTCTAGACCACAGGTCTAGTGTGGTTTCATACAAAAGGGTCCAGAATGTAAAAGTGCTATGGCACCAGTACACATAATCTCATACTGGGCCAGTACAAGACCAGTACACTGCCAGTGTGTTGTTATTTGTATTGGCCATTTCCACGCCAATGTGCAAAATGTTACTGGTCCGGTACTGATATCCGTTATCAGGCCTATATCGTGGTCTTTATAATACCAGTACGGGCCCAGTAGTGTCATGTTATCTGGGTACTTGGGTTGTCAGTCAAGACATGATGAGGTAATTTTACAAAAGATGTCGTATTGGCCACAGTCGGTTAACTTATGACTATCTGCTGACAATTGATGGAGATGGACCTCCCATGTGTATCTCTTGCGATTATGTGTTCACCATCAAGCATATTCTGCTTCTGCGGACATTTCAAATGCAAGGGATTCACATTTTACGAAGTGACAGATCTGTATTCCCGCGTGAGCGGGCATCTCATTGTTTAACTCCTCTAGGGTAGTCATAAATTGTAACTATGTCATGTGAATGACAAATTGCATGCTTTTGAATTTGATGCTATGACATTTCTGTTTATAAATATGTTTTTTAATATTAAACATATATTGGACCTTAGCCAAAAAAGTTTATGAAAGCAGACTTGATCCCATCACTATATGGCTGGAATTAAAATGCCGATGTGACTTAAAGCCAAACTCAACCCAACATGCTCTGTCACCGTATCGCATGATAGCACTCACTGGATTGTCTGGTTCAGACCCGATATGTTTACAAACAACGTCGTATAGCTGTAATACTGTTGAGAAAATACCGGCTCATGATATAGTCACAATTCGACTCTGCTTTTGGCAGAGATATATTTATGAATGTGGAAAGGGTTTTGACACTTCTTTTTACTAGACAAAACAAACTTTCTCTGCAGAGATTGTATTAAGAATGTGGAAAGGGTTTTGACACCTCTTTTTACTAGAAAATCTCTCCTGTAGTCATTTCACAAGTACTCAAAGAAATCATAAGCGGAAACAAATACTTCCCTTTAGAAAACGGTAGGCAATAATTGAAATGTTTTTGTGAACAGTTTATGATTCTGTGAGCAGTACATTTTAACTTTCTTAGCAGCTGAAAGTAGTCGCAAAAGAAACAAGAAGACAAAATCATCAATATCCCTGCAGTGGCAAAATACTCTTCATGTTTATATCTACTAGTTATGACTGTCAAATGTTTTGGCGTGTATATAGCGAAGCGGAAGGAGAGTACTGAAAGGTGTTGAAGTTCTGTTCCATAAAAAATACTATATTGGAACATTTATATCTCATCTCCTGGTAAGTAATATTGTTGACCTACGTTAAAATCAGATTTTAGTAAACAAAAACAAATTGCGTTATACAAATTCTAAGAAATATGTGATGAAATTTAAAATATATCATAGCTGCAACAAGCATAGCCTATTCCAAAGTCACCCCACTTAAACATTTCTGAAAAGTGAGAAGCATAAGTCGCAAAGCCCTCAATTCCACTATTTTATTCTGGAACTAGACATGGAACTCTTGATCCTTACGCTGATCAGATCATTTAGAGAGGCAATTATAAATGAAACAAATGAGCCAATTATATATGAAACAAGTGTTTGCCACTAATATGGCAATGTCCCCCGAAATATTTAAAAATGAAATATTTACATATTTACTACTTTTTGTATTTTTGTCAGATAAAAGATGCATGAAATGACTGGTGTCTGTATAATCACCCAATGATTAGGCTGTCAACATAATTGAAAACATTGGGTACAACAGTTCATGAGATATCGCGTTAAAAAGAGTTTTAAAGTGGTCAAAGATCACCCAAACTCGACTGGTGTCTGCGTAATCCCCTAATGTATACTGTCACCAAATTTGAAGACATTGGGGACAATAGTTCATGAGGTATTGCGTTAACAAGAGTTTGAAAAGTGTGACCTTGAAAATAAGGTCAAGGTCGCCCAAATCGACTTGTGTCTGCGTAATCCCCCAATGTAGGCGGTCACCAAATTTGAAGACATTGGGTAACAAGAATCGGGACGTACACGGACGGACGCTGCTGAATACACAGTCCCCCGTTCCGCGTTGCGGCAGGGGACAACAAATGAGCCAGGTAAACAATTACAATATAGATGATCTTTGTCTATACTTCCTAACAATAATTTTGTTCTTTGGAAAGCTATAGAAATTATCATTGAACATTCATTGTCTTCTAAATCATGTTCTTGTATTAAGTGTGGAATGAAAAATGGCGCCCATCTTAATTTGGTACAATTTTGCCGTTGAACTACTATCTCCCTTCTCTTGGCGTAGCCAACCTTATTGTTTGATCAAGATGAATACCACCAAACATATCTGAGACAAAAAAGTCGAAACCTGGTTGAAAATTGTCGTATTTCGCCACATTTGACATTTGTTGACAATATAATATGGCGACCATCTTGGATTTCCTTCAGCTAAATGAATATGTTTTCTGGCCTATTACATCATCCAATCTATAGATGTTATGATGAAAGTCAAATATGGAGACTACTTTGATTCTGTCTAATACCTGTCATATGATATTAATTTTAGTAACAACACAATCAAAAGTTTTTGGATTGTGAGTTTTAAGAAGATTCTGAGGTGACTAAATCACCTCACTGACAAACACGTCTTGTGCCAACTGTACTTGACTGATGTTCACTTCTTCAGTTGATTTATTGATGGGGGTCCCCTGGTCCCTCCTTTTGGTTAGTCTAGGTAAACCCAAGTTACACATATTGGGATAAACCAGACTATAGTTTCAAAGGTATTTTGCTTCCACAATGTCTTGATTTCAATTGAGTTTAGTTTTACGCCGCACTCAGCCATATTTCAGCTATGTGGCGGCGGTCTGTAAATAATTGAGTCTGTACCAGATAATCCAGTGATCATCAGCATGAGCATCGATCTGCGCAATTGGGAACCGATGATATGTGTCAACCGATCCCGTTAGTCGCCTCTTACGACTGCATGGGTAACTGAAGATCAATAGTCTAACCCGGACCTAAAAGGTTAAAGGAATGTTTTACCTAGTATCCATATGACGACAAATTCCTGTTACCTTTAAAATTCCATTTTTATCTTGATTTTAAAGGTATAAGGAATTAGTCGTCATATGGATACTTGGTAAAAAAATCACTTTGAGGCCTGACATTTTACATAGGGCTAAAAGGAATTTTAGTACTGGGCTACGAAAAACCAACCTGTGACCTACATTACATTAATCATACAGTTTTGTTGATATTATCTTGTTTCAAATTTCATTATTTGTTTCAGTGTTGGTCTAAAATGTGGGCACCCGTGAAGAGCCACCTCCTCGTGGTTGGTAACGCTAAGCGCTCATTAACACACACACACACACACACACACACACACACACACACCGTAGTGGACCCGTGGGTATATTTGGGCCACCAGTCCGTTTGCAGTGGGTTGCGCCCCTGTGTCGGTGGAGGAAGGGATTCTGGTGGTTGAGGGCATAGGAACCAGGAACAGTGTTCCTATTGCCCAACACACCACTTCGGCCCTAACTTAACCTAGATGGGGGTGGTTGAATGGGCCCGGTGCAACCAATCGGCTGGTCACGCCAAGCCTTGAGCATTACATTATGTAGTGTTGCACAAAATTTTGAAAATTGTAACATAATATATTTTAAGTCTTGGCGAATTTTTAGAATTTCAAATACACACTTTCATGTTTTTGCCTAGAGTCGTATGCCCAAAAGGCGGTGGCTCATGGGCCAATCAGGTGGAATAATTACTTTTGTATTATTCTGCTTGAGGATATCATCCGGGTATCCTTGGTGCTGCAGGCTGGAAACCCGCCTGTTTTTAGCATTGTCCTTGTGATACTCCGTGGAGGGTGGGGAGCTCGGATGATGAAACAATATAAACTTACCATGGCTTACAACCCCCCCAAAAAAAAAAACCCAAAAAAACACGTCCTCTTGATACTACTGATCCTGATGTTAACGACCAAAGACTGTCCACATCCATTGACTACTGGCCACGTTTTATTGTAATTGAGACCATTGACAATACTCCATTAAAGCTGAACCCTTTCGCCGTATCAAAAGGCATTACAGGAGATGTCAGAAACGTTTACGGATAGGTTCTTTACTTGTTGAATGCAGTAAGAGGCAACAGGCAACCAACCTCCTGTCAACGAAATCCTTTGTCGGCATTCCCGTATCAGTCTCTGCCCACCGAACGCTTAACACTAGCAAAGGCATAGTGAGAGACCGAGACCGACTTTTTGCTGATATGATGGAAATTGATATTGTCTCCGAGATGAAGGACCAAGGTGTGATATTTGTAAAACGTTTCACTAGCCGAAAAACAACCAGATCCAACAAACTAACACCTATTCGTTTTCATTTCCAACTCCAACTGCTCCTAAATCAATAAAGGCTGGTTACTGTCACATCAAAGTGGAAACATATTCCGAATCCACTGAGATGTTTCAAGTGCCAAAAGTATGGTCATGGTGTAAATACCTGCACATTGTCTGTTGTGTGTGCTCACTGCGGTGAGAAGACCCACTCAACAGAAGATTGTGACAGTAATTACAAAAAATGCATTCTTCTTTCTCTAAAGAGTGTCCGATTTGGAAGCACCGGTTGGAAATAAACAGGATCAAATTTACTCAAAATATTAGCTTTGCCGAAGCGAAAAAACTTGTTCCAAGATGCGACCCACAAGAAACATATGCTTCAAAAGATTCTAAATCTTCTTCAGGTTCCCAAACAAACTTGACTTGGGGTGAACACCGATTCTCCACAGATTTTCTCACCCGCAATATCCACTCAGACTGCTGAGCCACTTCCTGGCATGTCACAAAGTCAATCAGGGTCAGCTTCTGATCATGATTCATCATCACAGCCACCCACAAGGTCTCAATCGTTGTCTAATGTACAGGAAATTCCTAGAGGAAAAAATAAACCTAAGCCTGATTATTCAAAAAAGCAAAGTGGCAGAGACCCAAAAGGGTCCGAAAATAAAATCAAACTTTATAACAAATATAGATCACTTGAGGGCATTATAGGGCGTAAAGCTTGTCGCCCAACAAAAAAGTACGGGGTAGATCTCCAATAAATCCCCCCAAAAGATGGGTTATCCAAATACTATCATACAGTGGAATTGCAGAGGACTAAGGACTAATTTCAATGAATTGCAGCTCTTAGTCCAGGATTTTAGTCCGTCAACAATCGGTCTGCTGGAGACATTTAAAACAGACAGATACTTTTGAACTACGTCATTTCAATGCATAACATTATTTTTTTCCCAAGGTGATAGGGCTACTGGAGGATCTTCGATCCTTATCAAACAGACCATTATCCATAGCCCTGTTTCACTTAATACTAACCTCCAGGCTGTTGCCGTTCGACTTACTCTACATGTTGCGCTCACATTATGCTCTTTGTATATCTCGCCGTCTTCAAATCTTCAGAAGACTGAACTTCAAAATCTATATCACCAACTCCCGAAGCCCTGTATTATTATGGGAGATTTCAACGGCCACAACCCACTTTGTGGTGGTACATCTACTAATGCTAAAGGTAAACTATTGGAAGAGTTCTGTTCAGATAATGACTTATGTATTGATAATGATGGGTCCAAGATATATCTACACCCTGGCACAGGAACATGTTCAGCCCTTGATTTATCAGTTTCAGATTCAAACCTTTTTAATGAATTTGAATGGTCAGTCCATGACGACCTCTGTGGAAGTGACCATTTCCCAACAAAACTAAAACCCGTGAATCCATCTGATGTTCCTCAATCATCAAGATGGAACTTTAAAAGGCTAACTGGTCTTTATATGAAACGCTGTGTGTTGACAAGCTTAAACTTGAACTTTTTAATAATGTTCCTGATGCTATTCAACGTTTTTCTGATGAAATGAATATCATTGCTGACGAGTGTATACCAAAGTCCTCTGCTCAAAATCTAGAATCACCATCTTAAAGATGGAAACCAGTTATTATCCCCCGCTTTGCGCTAGTATTAGGCTCCGTCCGTCCTTCCGTACGAATTGGAATAATATTAACCTGCATGTTATGCTTGTCAGCGAGATACCTCAAGAACAATTCACTGGAGTTTCTTCATACTTGACACCAAGCTTCATCCAGGGAAGGCGCAAGGGCCCAGTCGCTTTTGGTGACCTTCACTTTATTTTCAAGGTCACAGAGACACTTTGAAGATTTCAGCATGTTAAATTGCATGTTAAGATAGTCATTAAGATATCGCAAAATATTTTCACTGGATTTTCTTCATATTTGACACCAAGCTTAATCTAGGGAAGGCCCAGCGCTCAGTAAATTTTTTGTCGACATTCACATAATTTTCAGGGTCACGACGACACTTTGAAGATTTCAGCATGTTAACCTGAATTGTCAGCAAGATATTTCAAGAACGGTTCAGTGGATTTTCTTCATAGACTTTCAAGACTTCCCTTGAATGTTTTTCAATAAGCAATTTCTTTAGTACTATTTTTGCATATTTCATTCATGTCAAGGTCAAAGTCAGTCTTGAAAATATGTGTGTGTTTGAACAACTAAAGAGCAAGATATCAAGAGAGGTTGACTGGTCATGTTTTTGTTGACATTTTACTTAAACTTTCATTACTTTATAAGTTTGATTTGATAATTTGCGGCGGGGGATTATGTCACCTTAGTGACAATGCTTGTTAACTAATAAAACCGATATTGCTAATAAACTTGGCGAAACTTTGGCTAAACATTCTTCCTCGTCAAATTATGAACCTAAATTTCAACAATACCAAAACAGCAAGAAAAGAAAGCTATTAATTTTAATTCCGATAATGGGGAAGACTACAATAAACCCTTTTTGATACATGAGCTTCATACTGCTCTTCACCAGGCTCATGATACTGCTTCAGGAGCTGATAACATACATTATCAACTCCTGAAGCACTTACCAGAATCATGTTTAGAGACACTCTTACATAGTTTTGATGATATTTGGACATCTTGACAATTTCCTTCGTCGTGGCGTGATGCTATAATTGTTCCCATTCCTAAACCTGAACGTGATCATACTGATCATTCCAATTATAGGCCAATTCACTTACTGGCTGCGTTTGCAAGACCATGGAACGCATGATAAATAATCGACTTGTTTGGTACCTGGAATCCAATAACCTAATAACAGATATACAATGTGGTTTCCGCAAAAACAAGAGTTCCATCGATCATTTAGTGCGTTTAGAATCGTTTGTTAAGAATGCCATAATTAATAAACAACATGCAGTGTCGATCTTTTTCGATCTAGAAAAAGCATACGACACGACATGGAAGCATGGGATTTTAAGAGATTTACATGACTTTGGATTACGAGGCCGATTGCCTCAATTTATATCCAACTTTTTAAAAGACAAGCAATTTCAAGTCCGAGTGGGTTCTACCCACTCTGACCATTACAATCAGGATCAGGGTGTCCCACAAGGCAGTATTTTGTCTGTCACACTATTTAGTATCAAGATCAACAGTTTATCAAATGTTTTAAATGATTCAATCGATGGATCACTCTTTGTGGATGATTTTAATATATCTTTTTGCGGTAACAATATGCACACTATTGAACGGCAACTGCAGTTGTGTTTAAACAAAATAAATAAATGGTATCTTAAAAACGGCTTTAAATTTTCTAAATAAAAAAACTAATTGTATACATTTCTGCCGTAAATACAAGCCTCATAATGTGTTGAATTCTCCATCATAAGGGATAAATACTTCAATGTGAAAACAGTTAAGGATCTTTTTAACACTGTTAATTTTCATTTAATTATATATTTTTTTTTAAAGAAATCGATTTAATAGATGAATTTTGAATAATATGTTCTGTAGATAGATGTATTTTAATGATTGGTAGTTTAGATTAGTTACTTAGATTGTTAGTGGCTGTACCCTCATAGGGGGGTAAAGTACTGTAAAAGCATTGTCCTCCTACGTAAGTCCCGAAACATTTAAAGTCAATCTCAACTTACCAGATTTTTTAAACGTAGTATTTCTGTGCTTTTTTACTTATGGCTAAATTCGACTACAATCGCCAGTGGCTGAAGGGATGCATGATATAAATGCAGCTAAGTCCCCATGGTTCCTAGTATGGTGATCTACCTTCAGTTGTTGGCGATCTATAGCCCGTGTTTTAGACAGTTTTGTCTTCTTTAATTGGAATGTTTTAGCTTTGCTCGCTAGTTTTATATTATATATGTGATTTTCTAGTATTTTTACTGTCCATCGTTGACAGGTTTTAATCTTCAACATGTTTTCACTTTTTATTGTATAAATTGTTTTCGTCACGATATGGCTGAGATATTGCCGATGTGACGTTAAACATTAACTCACTCACTCACTGATAAACCTCATAAAGACCCAGATCTATTTCTAAATGGTACACCCATCAAGGTTGTCAAGGAGGCCAAGTTCTTGGGTATTATTTTCGACTCCCATTTAACTTTTCTACCGCATATTAAATCCCTAAAAAAATAAATGCCTGAAGGCACTGGATTTGTTAAAAGTTGTTTCCAACTCAAAGTGGGAAGGGGATCAATCTACCCTCCTACATCTATACCGATAATTGGTCTGGTCCAAGCTTGATTACGGCTCCATCGTCTATGGTGGAGCTTGCAAAAGCAACCTAAAATTACTTGACTCTGTCCACCACCAAGGCCTAAGACTTTGTCTTGGGTCTTTTGGAGCCTCTCCTATTGATAGTCTCTATGTTGAGGCTGATGAGCCATCCCTTAACCAACGTCGTATCAAATTATCTTTACAGTATATAACAAAACTCTATTCTAACGAGTGTAATCCTGCATTTAACTGTGTTTTCAATCCTCTTTATGAGGATTTATACAACAAAAAGCCTTCTCTTGTTCCGCCTATTGGGCTAAGAATTAAACCATTCATTTCTGCTGCCGGCATAGAGCTGGAGAATATATCTCCTTCCCGTCTTCTTTCTTCTCCTCCTTGGCAACTGGTGAGGCCTCAAGTTGACCTAACTCTGACAAAGTTTAAGAAATCTGAAACTAATGAATTACAATATAAACAAGAATATAATCAATTAAAAAATAAATATAATACATACAAATCCTTATTTACAGATGGGTCCAAAGATGGTGGCGCGGTGGCATGTGCCACTGTCATTGGATCCAGAACTATATCTTCTCGACTACCAAATAACAGCTCTATTTTCACAGCAGAAGCTAACGCCATATTAACAGCTCTTAAATATATTAATAAACACCGTAAATATGAACAATACATAATCTTTTCCGATTCTCTTTCGTGTCTTCAGGCTATTAAAAATCTTTCTTGTAAACATCCACTTTCATTAGAAATTATTGAATTGTATAATGAGCTTGCTACTGGCCAATGCGACATCGTCTTTTGTTGGTTACCAAGCCACGTTGGCATTTCTGGTAACACAATGGCTGATCTTGCTGCTAAGGCAGCACTCAACAAATCTGTGATACCACTTCTGATCCCATACTCTGATTACAAAGCTGCTAAAAGATCTTATATCCGTGATCTGATGCAAAAGAAGTGGGACAGCCAAGTAGGTATCAATAAATTACATGCAATAAAACCAACTATCGGTTACACCTACTTGGGTTGTCAGTCCAGATATGAAGAGGTCATCATGCGACGATGTCGTATTGGCCACACTAGATACACCCATGCATACCTATTGAAAGGTGAGGATCCTCCGTTTTGTATCCCTTGTGATGAGAGAACCACGGTTAAGCATGTCCTGCTTGACTGTGTTGAATTCACCATCATAAGGGATAAATACTTCAATGTGAAAACAGTTAAGGATCTTTTTAACACTTTTAATTTTCATTTAATTATTGGCTTTTTAAAAGAAATTGATTTAATGAATGAATTCTGAATAATATGTTCTGTACATATATGTATTTTAATTATTGGTAGATTTGATTGGTAACTTAGATTGTTAGTGGCAGTGCCCTCAAAGGGGGTTGAAGTAGCATAAAATCATTGTCCTCCTGAGAGGGTACGTAAGTCCAAGAACATTCACTGTAAATTTAAACCTGCTACTATTTTAATTGTAGAATATATGTTCGTTTAATTTAGGGCTAGATTATCTAACATTGCTAATAGCTGAGGGGATGGTATAAATCCTGCTAGGGTCCATGCAGGAAGCAAATGTACTGTAAGTCCCCATGGTCCCTAGTATGGTGATCTACCTTCAGTTGTTGGCAATATATAGCCTGTTTTTACCTTGTATTGTCATCTATAGTTAAACTGTTTTAGATTTAATTACTAGTTTTAAATTTGAATCTGTGATAATCTAGTTATTTTACTGTCCTTCGTTGACAGGTTTTTATAGTTTACCATTGCTTACTATGCATAAAATAAATTGTTCTCGTCACGATATGGCTGAAATATTGCCGATGTGACGTTAAATATTAACTCACTCACTCACTCACTATGGTGGAGCTTGCAAGAGCAACCTAAACTTACTTGACTCTGTCCACCACCAAGGCCTAAGACTTTAATTTGGTCTTTCAGAACTTCTCCTGGTGACAGTCTCTACGTCGAGGCTGATGAGCCATCACTTAATCAACGCCGTATCAATTAGCTTTACAATATATTACAAAACTACATGCTAACGAGTCTAACCCTGCTTATAAATGTGTCGTTAATCCTCTTTATGAGGATTTGTATAACAAGGTCATTCATTACTGCTGCCGGCATTGAGATGTTCAATATAGCTCCTTCCCGACTTCTTTCTTCTCCTCCTTGGCAATTGGTTGGACCACAAGTCGACCTAACATTAACATCGTTTAAAAAATCAGAAACTATAATGACTTACAATATAAACAAGAATATAATCAGTTAAAAAGTAAATATAATACATATAAATCCTTATTTACAGATGGGTTCAAGGATGGTGTCGCAGTGGCTTGTGCCACTGTCATTGGGTCCAAAACAATTTCTTCCAGATTACTCAATGACAGTTCAATTTTCACAGCAGAAGCAAACGCAATACTTACAGCTCTTAAATATATAAATAGACACCCAAAATATAAACAGTATATAATAATTTCCGACTCTCTTTCTTGCCTTCAGGATATTAATTTTTTTTCTTGTAAACATCCACTTTTAATAGAAATTATAGAGTGATATAATGATCTTGCAACTGCCACATACGACATCGTCTTCTGTTGGCTACCCAGCCACGTTGGCATTTCTGGGAACACTTTGGCTGATCTTGCTGCCAAGGCAGCACTCAATAAATCTGTGACACCACTTCTTATCCCATACTCTGATTACAAGCTAGCATTAGAACTTACATCCGTGATCTGATGCAAAAGAGGTGGGACACCCAAGTAGGTATTAATAAATTACATGAAATAAACCCTATATTGGTTACACCTACTTGGGTTGTCAGTCCAGATTTGAAGAGGTCATCATGCGACGATGTACAAGGTATACTCATGAATACCTGTTAAAAGGTGAGGATCCTCCGTTTTGTATCCCTTGTGGTGAAAGAATCACAGTCAAGCATGTCTTGCTTGACTGTATTGATTTTGCCATCACAGGGGATAAATATTTTAATGTCAAAACAGTGAAGCCTCTTTTTTAGTGTTAATTATCATTTAATCATTGAATTCTTAAAAGAAATAGAATTGCTAGATAAATTTTGATGAATAGTTTGTAAATAGATATATATTTTATTATTGGTAGTTTAGATGAATAACTTAGATTGTTAGTGGCTGTACCCTCAAAGGGGGGTTAAAGTACTGTAAAATTACTGTCTTCCTGAGAGGGTACGTAAGTCCCAAAACTTTCAAAGTAAAATGTAAATTTACCATAATTTAATCCTAGTATTTTTGTTCTTTTAACTGCCGGCTAAATTTTCCTACAATCGCCAGCGGCTGAAGGGATGGTGTAAATCCAGCTTGGGTTCATGCAGGTCGCAAAGGTACTGTAAGTCCCAAAGGGGTCCCTAGTATGGTGAACTACCTTTAGTTGTTGGTGATCTATAGCCTATTTTTATATTGTTGTCCTCTATAGTTAAAATGTTTTAGATTTAATTACTAGTTTTACATTATATCTGTGATATTCTAGTTGCTTTACTGTCCTTCGTTGACAGGATTTTATACTCTATCTTTAAATATTGTTAATATATGTGTTGTTTTAGTCACGATATGGCTGAAATATTGCCAAAGTAACTTTAAATTTTAACTCACTCACTCTCAAATGTGTTTGCTTGATGTTTAACGTCGGACTCGTCAATATCAGCAGTCTGTAAATAACATAGTCTGGACCAGACTAGCCAGTGAGCATGAGCATTGATCTACACAGTCTTAGCTAAGATTTTGCTGAGAGTTTCATGATCCAGTCTTAACTAACATCTTAGCTAAGCAAATTGTTTTAGACTTAAGATGTTTTTGTGCTAATCAAATTTTAGACTTAAGATTTTTTCATGATCCCGGGGCCTTGGGTACAATGACGTACGTGTCATCTAAATCAGCGAGTCTGACCATCCGATCCCGTTATTCGCCCCTTACGACAAGAATGGGTAGCTGGATTATTTTCGATGTCATTTGAATATAATAGCAGATGTCAAAATGGAGTGAGTGTTCTTTAATGAATACCTCAACAGCCGAAGCCACACTGTCTCTAGATTACGTGGAATATTTGCCAGGCATGGTTTGAAAGCTCTCGTGACAGACAATGGAACAAATTTTGTGTCTGAACAGTTTCAGGATTTCATGCATCAAAATGTCTCGACACAGCGGATGCAGACATTGACGTCATTACATCTCTCAGAACTGAATCTTAAGAGAATTCGGAGCCCGGCTTTGGCTTATTGTGGTATAAATCGTGGAGCAGTAACACTTGATAGTGCGAGCTTTAAGGTGCAGATTCACCTGTAGGTGATTTAGGACCTCGGCTAAGTCTTTAAACCATTGGGCGTAAGGTATCCACCTGTTGTGACTTCGTCCAATCCACCCAGCACTGCCAGTGTGACTGATATAGTCTCTTAGTTGGATTTAGCAACGCGTTCCACAACTGCTTGACAGTTTCCATGCTCGTAGGTCTAACACTGCCGGGTTCTCGTGGCATATCCTCGACTGAGGCTGCACTTACAATGTGAGGGGACCCGGACCGAAGAGTTGGGGCACACCTAAACTGTGCTTTTGTCTGCTCCTCGTAGGAACATCACCCAAGGACGAGTCCCACCTAGTTAGCGGGACACCTATCATGAGCGTGACAGATAAGACAACGCGGTCATCCGATGTCGTCCACGCTTGCAAAGGAGGTGAGCCCGCCCCCGAGTCCTGAGGTAGTGCCAGAAAAGTCCCGCCGAGGAGCCAGAAGAGATGAGAGATCACCCCAAAGGAGTGACAGCACATCTTCTCCGAGCTCCTCATGTTTTCTGAAGCTATCAGCAATTAAGCTGGGTTAGCCGCAGGGGCACGGGAGGAGCTGCCATGGAGAACGACTCCAACGACTCTGGAGCGAAGGAAGAATAGGTGCGTGGCCCGTAAATCCCCTCGGATTTTGGCTCTTTACCCATATTCATAGACCTACCGTCCCCCGGCAGGTCTGAATTTCCCGATCCTCGGATCTGGTCGTTCAGTTCCGTCTACACCTCATCCAGGTCCCTAGAGAAGGGTAGGGAGAGGGAGGGCGTAGGCGCACGCATTTCCCGACTCGCCTCAGATAAGATGGTGGACTCCACCGAGTCAGGAATGGCAGATGGGTAGCTAAATGAGTGACAATGCACTCGTCTGGAGAAGAGTTCTGGCACAATTGCTATCACATAAAAACGTTTTTGCTTTTGAAACATTTCCTCCCATTTCAATTTATCAAACGCAATTCTCTGAATTGAAATACCCTTCAGTGTCTAAACTCCAAAGTCACACCATTCTCTGTGCAAATTCATTTGACCTTTGAACTTGAAAGTAATAGGGGTGATATTATCTAAGTTTCAAGTTCATATTTTCATCCAATTTGCAAAATAAATCCGTATGTGAAGCAGCCTCTGGTGGTGTAAGATCCCCGAGCGCAGAGGAACATTTGATCTTAAGTAGTCCATGTGTTGAACAGAATTCTCACAGTCAACACAAGACACCACGCCATCAAGACTAGCATCCAAATAGGGATACTGTGGATTTACAATGAGTCCACACTGTGTTACCCTGACATTAGGATGGTCTTTAGTCATTTTTAGCAGGTCTCAGTTCTCAGTTATTTTCAGACATTTTTCGGTTGTCATTTTTAGCAATATTACAGCAATATCAAGGCGGGGGACACCAGAAATGGGCTTCACGCGTTGCACCCATGTGAGGACTCGAACCCTGGTCTTCCGCGTGACGAGCAAACGGTTTGACAACACACACACACACACACACACACACACGTCCTAAGAAAAGCAAGTATTTAGTCATTTCTTGGGTCGATCAAAAAGTACGTAGCCTAACTATATTCTCGATGCCCAATGTTTGAAAAGCTTCCATTTTGTTTTGAAGGAATCGTGGTAATGTGGTTAACCAGATATTTGTCATCACAACACATTGGGGTATAATATTTCTAGCAAACTTGCAAAAAATGAAAAACGATTTGTCTTTTGGTACCTCTTGGATAATGGTATGCCCTCAGATAATGTCATATAAAATATGTTCAGTATAGTATTGGATGACTTCCCGTCATGATCAACAGTCAAAGATTTGGATTGCCTGATTTATGTTTAGTCGGGGGCTATTTTTTTTTAATTACACCCCCAACAAAACATTGTGTCAAAAACATTGTGTCCAGATATTCAAGCTGGCACTGTTTACAATATATTTGGCCTGACACTTGTGTGACCATTCAGTATTTAATTTGAACCCTTGGCATCATGTATGCATAAGTGAAAACATTAGAATAAGCTATGCCCTTATGATTACGTCATCTGAAAGGGGGGCGGGTAGTGTCTCCAAAACAAGCTCTTTCAGTCAACATGAAGGGGGTCATTTTAACAAGCGATTGTAATTTCAAATTGCTTTTTTATGAACTTTAATATCTAAGTGTGATTCTAGGGGACTTCTATCAATCTCAAACACACACAATAATTCTTGCATATTTTGTTTCCTGAAGTTTTTTATGCATTTATTGTAGATTTTGCGTTATTTTAGGGTACCAAGAGAAAAGGTCAAACAAAATTGGGATCGTGAGACTGGAACATAGCAAAACCAAATTGCTTGAGCTTGGCAGATAATATGTAGAAAAAAAACCCCATAAAAATAACTGCATTTGTGTCGTTTTCTTGGTGATTCTACATTTTGATCGGCCCTCGTAACATCTCAAACTGACTTGAAAACCCGAAAACTACTGAAGCTGTCCTCCTGCTATTAACAGAGAATATTTCATCCCCCAAGGCCTATCATCTCTTGCTGAATTATTTTCCTGTAACTTTACTCAGCGACTGTACATTTCATTATCTCATGTGTCATATCACTTAACTACTGGCTTCCCAACAACTTCCTTATAAATTCCCTATGTAAACAACCTACGTTCATCACTCCCTGCTGGTTTCCAATCAACAGCGTTATCTTGTACATCTTCTAAGCTAACTTCCAATCAACCTACTTAACCCTGTATACCATCTGTGTTATCAATCTCTTCTATTGTATAAACTACTCATTTTCGTCTCATCCCTCATCGATTGTATAAACATCTCATGTATATATATCACCCAAATTACCTCTTATGTACCACTTGCTTGACAACGACACTAGGATCTATGTCGAAACGTTGCCTATACAGAAATAAAAAAGTTGTATTTTCATAAAACATTGTCCTCATTCTTCCTCTCCGCAATTTCTAGAATGCCAGTCAAAGACGTATTTGCCGATACAATACATCTCGAAATCCCTGGTACACTTCCCTTGAAACAACTCAAACACAGTCACAAACGTAGGTTGATCGATTCCAATGGCCATCATCACTTCCTTCCTTGTTTGTGGAATGAGATTTTTTAACCTGTTGGTGCATTGGCGTGGTCCAGCTTGGGTACCAAGAATGGTAAACTTCCCTGGTTCCTGACCTGGATAATGTTCTCCAACATTCTTTTGGGGGATGCTCTAGCTTGGTGCAGCACAATCGCCAACGGCTGAACTGATGCAAACACACAGTAAGTGTGGTCCTTAGTATGGTGATCTTCCTTTAGTTGTTGACGACCTGTAGCCTGTTACATGTTGTATTGTCTATAGTTTTAAATTTACATGCTAGTTTTACATCTGTATCTGTGATTTTCTGTTTGTGTTTAATGTAGTTCGTCAACAGGTTTTTATATTGTCGGTTTATGTGTCATGACTGTATAACTTGTTTTGGTCAGTAGATGGCTGAAATACTGCCGATGAAACTAGAAATCTTAATCCACTCTCTCACGTAACTTGAGTCATACGAATCTTGTTTCGTAACCAAGGTCAAGAATAATGGGCTGAAATCTATCACACGTGTTGTTAACACCCACAAACCGCCATTTGGGTATCGTGAGCCAAACACGCCACGTGTTGATGATGTTGTTGTTGAATCAAGATGGGGTCAAAGCTTGGCCATTCTGACCACCTCACCAGATGCTTTTCGGTTCTCACACTTTAATCAATCATAATTTCGAAAACCATAAACTCAAAATTTGAAGGAACGCGTTAACAAGTAACCTTGTCGGAATATGTCGACACGAACCGGTTCTGCTGACGTCATGAAAAATGAACAAAAAATCCTGTTCTTCACATAACAGGTTTGGTTTGGTTTGGATATTGATTAACGCCGCACTCAGCAATATTCCAGCTATATCAGATAACAGGACTTAGTGCCTTTATTACATAAGCATCACCCGTGTAGTTGTAACAGTACTTTGTAACATTACCTGGTGCATGTATATTGATGCTGATGCTGCCAATGTTGGCCATTGTTTACCTTCCTGATTGATATAGACGCCTCTGATGAAACAACTGGGCGATCCAACTGTCCCTCAAAAATGTAAAGATATGCGACAACACAAAAGACAAGACTAAACTAGAAATATTTTATTTTCCTAATTCGAATGCTTACAATTTTCGCAAACGTGTTTGTATTTTACTTCACTGAATTGTTTTGTTGCCTGGCTACACAGGTTTTTGCCTGTTAAACGCCAACATAGCTTGGCGGGTAGTTGATGACTATGCCGCTAGGGCAGCTTGGTGTGGGGCAGCACTTGCCGGTGGGAGGGGCCAGCAGCTTACACTGATAATAATATGTAAAATAATGCTATAACTTTAATTAGAATTCATATTTATACGAATACTGCTAAAAGGATATGAACCAGTATGATAATAATAACACTAGCAGAGGCATCAGGAACACGAATTACAACAACAATGATAACAGTAATACGATGGTTATATGACATTTACTTTTAAACATGACTTTTACATAGACACTGACACGTACGCACGGGTATATAGCATATAGAAGTTAAAGTGGTACACAAAATGGCTTTTTGTAACACGTGGTTAGAGAAAGGTGAGACTTACAGGTCTTTACAGATGTACGTGCCCACGGTGGCATCTACGCAGGTACATTGGTAGTTACAGCCGTCGCGCCAAGTCTTGCCTTGCCCGTAGCTCTGACCCTTGTACAGACATTCCCCTGGAACTATATGACATTGGTGCTTCATACTAGAACATTATATCTATGGCACAGTTGAACTAATGCTGATACAACCTTACCGCATAGGACCTCAGTCACATTAAACAGGAAGCAGGCAAAATACAATGTAAAACCCCTGAGAATGACGACGCGTACTTGATATTTGTGAAATATCAAGACCAGTCACCATTAGGATCAAAGAACACGAGGCCTCAGTAAGAAAGAAAGAATCTAAATCCGCCCTAGCCGACCACCTTAAAGCTAACCCGAACCACAACATCAGTTGGAATACCACCAAAGTCATCGAAAGCAACTAGCCTGATTTCAAAACCCGAAAACTACTTGAAGCTGTCCACATAAAGAAGATTTGTCCAGTCATCAACAGAGATGAAGGGTATTTCATCCCCATGGCCTAACATCACTTGCTCAATTAATTTCATGTAACCCTACTCAACCATTGTACATTACCCATTGAGTAACACTGCACATTATCCATTGTGTAAACATCACTTCATCACTGGCTTCCTAACAGTCCCTTTATCACTTATGTAAACAACCTATGTATATCATTCCTACTGGCTGCCCATCAACATCCTTAATCCCTTAAAACTATGTACATGTTCTTTACTGGCTTCACATAAACCTACTCAATCCTGTGTTATCAACTTCTTCTATTGTATAAACAACTTATTTTTCGCCTCATCTATTATACAAACATCTCATGTACGGAGTACAATCAGAAATTATTGAGAGTTAAAGATTGTAATTTTATTCTTTTTTTCACTCATTACTCACGTATTAAATGTGAATATTGACAGAACATAACCCCAGAGTCAAACACAGGTGAACAGTTAGTATTTTGTCAAGTCACCATGAGCAGCAATTCAGGCTTCAATGCGGCGGGGCATACTACTGATCAAAGAAGTTAGAAAGTCGTGGTCCATGCTGTCCCAATATCGGACCACCTCTTCTTTCATTTCAGAAATATGTGTCAGATGTTTCTTATTGACACTTTCCTTCATAAGTCCCCAAACATTTTCTATTAGATTTAGGTCAGGGCTATAGCTTGGCCAATCTAATAATGTCATATTTTGGGTCCGAAACCAGGCCTGTGAATGCTTTGAACGATGTTTTGGGTCGTTGTCCTGCTGGAAAATCCACAAATATCCATACAACACGTGAGCAGATGGAAGTAAATGTCCCTCGAGAATATCTGTGTACCGCTCACTGTTCATATTCCCTTCAAATACACAGAGGGACGTTGCCCCTAACACAGATATGCCACCACACACGTTCAATTTCGGACTTGACTTTGGGCGCTGATACGAAGGTTTTTCAGTTTGTTTGGTCCAGAATTCAGTGTATTAGGAAACAGCCACACAGAACTTTCATCTGAGAAAATCACATTGTCCCAGTTAAAATTTTTATGCTGTAAGCACCAGTTCAACCTTCGCTCCTTTTGTTCAGGTTTCATGATCGGTGAAGGGATTCTTCGACTTTTCTGCCAACCCATTGCATGCAGCTCAGTTCTAATTGTCTCCTTACAGACAGCCACAGTTCCTCTATCAATCATATCCAGCCTTAAGTTTTCTAAACTCCTTCGTTTGTAGGCACCCGTGAAGGGCCACCTCCTCGTGGTGGGTGCTGGGTCACGCTAAGAGCCCTTCAACCCCCCGTTGTGGACCCGGGGGCATATTTGGTCCACCAACCTGTTTGCCGTGGGTTGCGCCCCTGTGTCGGTGGAGGACGGGATTCTGGTGGTTGAGGGCACTGGTTCCAGGAACAGTGTTCCTTTGCCCAACACACCACTTCGGCCCTTACTTCACCTAGACGGGTGGTTGAATGGGCCCGGTTCAACCAATCGGCTGGTCACGCCAAGCCCTGAGCACACATTATGTAATGTTGCACAAAATTTTGAATATTGTAACTTCTATTTTTAAGTCTTGGCGAATTTTTTAGAGCTTTTGAATTTCAACTACACAATTTCATATGTGTTTTTGCCTAGAGTCGTATGCCCAGAAGGCGGTGGCTCATGGGCCAATCAGGTGGAATATTTACCTTTGTATTATTCTGCTTGCGTATATCGTCCGGGTATCCTTGGTGCTGCAGGCTGGAAGCCCGCCTGTTTTTAGCATTGTCCTTGTGATACTCCGTGGAGGGTGGGGAGCTCGGATGATGAACCATTCAACAATAACTATGGCTTACGAAACCCCATTACCAAAAAAGAAACGTCCACTTGACACTGATCCTGATGTTAACGACCAAAGACTGCCCACATCCATTGACTACTGGCCACGTTTCATTGTGATTGAGACCGTTGACAAAACACCTTTAAAGCTGAACCCTTTTGCTGTATCAAAAGGCATACAAGGCATTGCAGGAGATGTTAAAAACATTAAACGTTTGCGGACAGGTGCACTTCTAGTTGAATGCAGTAGAAAACCACAGGCTACCAACCTCCTGTCAACTGACTCATTTGTCGGCATTCCTGTATCAGTCTCTGCCCACCGAACGCTTAACACCAGCAAGGGCATAGTAAGAGACCGGGATAGACTTTTTACTGACATGCTGGAAATAGATATTGTCTCCGAGATGAAAGAACAAGGTGTTATGTATGTTAAACGCTTCACAACCCGGAAAAATAATGAAACCCATCCAACCAACACGTATCTGTTCTCTTTCTCCACTCCGACTGCTCCAAAGTCAATAAAGGCTGGTTACTGTCACATCAAAGTGGATACATACATACCAAATCCACTGAGATGCTTCAAGTGCCAGAAGTATGGTCATGGCGTCAATACCTGCACATTGTCTGTTGTGTGTGCTCACTGTGGTGAAAAACACACACAACAGAAAGATTGTGACAGTACTTACAAAAAGTGTACCAATTGTTCAGGGGACCATCCCTCTTTCTCTAAAGAGTGTCCGATTTGGAGACATCAGATGGAAATAAACAGAATCAAATTTACTCAGAATATTAGTTTTGCCGAAGCTAAACAACTTGTACAAAGATGCGACCAACAAGAGACATATGCTTCAAAAACCAGAAAACCTGAGGCAACTCCTAAAGTACCTAAATCATCTTCCAGCTGCCAAACAAATTTGACTTGGGTAAAAACCGATTCTCCTCAGATTTTTTCAAGTGCAATATCGACTCAAACAGCGGAGCCACTTTCTGGCATGTCTCAAACTCAATCAAAACAAGTTCCTGATCCTAACGCATCCTCTCAGTCAACCACAAAGTCTCAATCGCTATCTAATGTCCATCAAATTGCTAAAGGCATGACTAAACCTAAGCCTGATTATTCAAAAAAACAAAGTGGCAGAGCCCCAAAAGGGTCTGAAAATAAAATCAAACTTTACAACAAATATGGATCACTTGAGGACATGGACGTGTCGAAAACGTCAATATAGGGCACACAGCTTGTCGCCCTCCAAAACAGTGCGGGGTAGATCCCCAATAAATCCGCCGAAAAGATGGTTAATTCCAACACCATCGTACAGTGGAATTGAAAAGGACTAAGGCATAATTATAATGAATTACTGTTATTAGTCCAGGATTGTATGCCGTCAGCATTCTGTTTGCAGGAGACTTATTTAAAGCAGACAGATCCTTTTTGACCTACGTTATTTCAATGCTTATCATTCTTTCTCACCTCCGGGTGACAGGGCCACTGGAGGTTCTTCAATCCTAGTCAAACAGAATGTTATCCATAGCCCTATTACACTTACTTCTCATCTTCAAGCAGTTGCAGTGCGACTCACTTTACACGTTGCATTCACATTATGTTCTTTGTATATCTCACCATCTTCAGTCATTCAGAAGACTGATCTTCAAAATTTATATGACCAACTCCCAAAACCGTGTATCATTATGGGAGATTTAAATGGCCACAACCCGCTCTGGGGTGGTACAACAACTAATGCTAAAGGTAAACTCTTAGAAGACTTTTGTTCAGACAATGATTTATGCATATATATTGACGGTTCTAGCACATATTTACATCCTGGCACAGGAACTTATTCAGCTCTTGATTTATCGATTACTACCTCAGACTTATTGAGTGAATTCAGTGGTCAGTCCACGACGACCTGTGTGGAAGTGACCATTTCCCAACAATTCTCAAACCCGTGAATCCATCTGATGTTCCTCCATCATCAAGATGGAACTTTAAGAAGGCTAACTGGCCTTTATATGAAACTTTCTGTGCTGACATACTCAAACCAGAACTTTTTTCATGATCTTCCTGATGCCATCAACTGTTTTTCAGATGAGCTCAGACACATAGCTGAGAAGTGTATCCCCAAATCCTCTGCAGTTCCTCATGTACGTAAACCATGGTTTAACGCTGAATGCAAACAAGCTCGCAAGGCACGAAAGAAAGCTGAACATTATTTCCGTCGCCATCCTATGGTCCACAATTTAAACAAATTTAGAATTTTAAACGCCAAAGCACGGCGTACTTTTAAAACAAAATAAACGCCAATCTTGGCGAAACTATGTCTCAAACATCAATTCGCGCACGCCAATATCAAAGGTGTGGAACATGATTCAGAAAAATAAAGGTAAGGGATCTAAATCTAGCATTAAGCATCTAAACAGTGGAGATGAATTATTAACTGATAAATCTGACATAGCAAATAAACTTGGAGAAACTTTGGCCAAACATTCTTCCTCATCTAACTATGTACCTGAATTCCAGAAATATCAAAGACAGCAGGAAAAGAAATCTATTAATTTCAATTCAGACAATAGGGAAGACTACAATGAAACCTTTTCGATACATGAGCTTCATACTGCTCTTGACCAAGCTCACGATACTGCTTTCCAGGAGCTGATGGTATACATTATCAACTCCTGGAAACTTGCCTGAACCATGTTTAGAGACGCTCTTATCTATTTTTGATGACATTTGGACATCTGGACAATTTCCTTCGTCGTTGGCGCGATGCTATAATTGTGCCCATCCTAAACCTGGACGTGATCATACTGGATCCTTCCAATTATAGGCCAATTTCATTAACTAGCTGTGTTTGTAAGACCATGGAACGCATGATAAATAATCGACTTGTTTGGTACTTGGAAACCAATCACCTTATAACTAATATACAATGTGGTTTCGTGAAAAACCGTAGTACCATCGATCATTTAGTGGCTTTAGAATCTTTTTGAAAAATGCCATAATTAATAAACAACATGCAGTGTCGATCTTTTTTCGATTTAGAAAAGCATACGACACTAACATGGAAACATGGGATTTTAAAGATTTACATGACTTTTGGATTACGAGGCCGTTTGGCCTCAATTTATATCCAACTTTTTAAATAACAGGCAATTTCAAGTCCGAGTGGGTTCAACCCTGTCTGACCATTATAATCAGGATCAGGGAGTCCCACAAGGCAGCATTTTGTCTGTAACACTGTTTAGCATCAAGATTAACAGTTTATCAAAGGTTTTAAACGATTCAATTGATGGATCACTTTTTGTGGATGATTTTAATATTTCTTGTCGGGGTAAGAATATGCATACTATTGAACGGCAAATGCAGCTGTGTTTAAATAAAATACATAAATGGTGTCTTGAAAACGGCTTTTTAAATTTTCTAAAATCAAAAACTAATTGTATACATTTTGTAGAAAATATAAGCCGCATAAAGACCCGGAACTGTTTCTCAATGGCACTCCCATCAAAGTCGTAAAGGAGGCCAAGTTCCTGGAGTTTAATTTTTGACTCGCATCTAACTTTTCTTCCCCATATCAAGTCCTAAAAACTAAATGCTTGAAGGCACTTGACTTGTTGAAAGTCGTTTCCACTTCTAAGTGGGGAGGGGACAAGCTACCCTCCTAACATTATATCGATCATTGGTACGTTCCAAACTTGATTATGGCTCCATCGTATATGGTGGAGCCTGCAACAGTAATCTTAAACTTTTAGATTCTGTCCACCACCCAAGGTCTAAGACTATGTCTTGGTTCCTTTAGAACTTCACCTGTTGACAGCCTCTATGTCAAGGCTGATGAGCCATCACTTACACAACGCCGTATAAAATTAACTTTACAGTATATTACAAAACTTTATTCAAATGAGTCAAACCCTGCATATAACTGTGTCTTTAATCCACTACATGAAGATCTGTATAACAATAAGCCTTCTCTTGTTCCGCCTCTTGGTATAAGAGTGAAACCTTTTCTTTCTGCTGCTGGCATTGAGCTAGAACATATAGCTCCTTCCCGTTTTCTTTCTTCTCCGCCTTGGCAATTGGTTAGGCCACAAGTTGATCTAACATTAACTACATTTAAAAATCAGAAACAAATGAATTACAGTATAAACAAGAATTTAGCCAATTAAGAAATAAATATACTACATACAAATCCTTATTTACAGATGGGTCCAAGGATGGTGGCGCAGTGGCATGTGCCACTGTTATTGATCCAGAACAATATCTTCTCGAATACCGGATAACAGCTCTATATTTACAGCAGAAGCAAACGCCATCTTAACAGCTCTTAAATATATTAATAAACACCGTAAATATAAACAATATATCATCTTTTCAGATTCTCTTTCGTGTCTTCAGGCTATTAAAATCTTTCTTGCAAACATCCACTTTTATTAGAAATTATTGAATTGTACAATGAACTTGCTACTGGCCAATGCGACATCGTCTTTGTTGGTTACCCAGCCACGTTGGCATTTCTGGGGAACACCATGGCTGATATTGCTGCTAAGGCAGCCCTCAACAAATCTATGACACCACTTCTTATCCCATACTCTGATTACAAAGCTGCTATTAGATCTTATATCCGTGATCTGATGCAAAGAAGTGGACACCCAAGTCGGTATAAATAAATTACATGAAATAAAACCAACTATCGGTTACACCTACTTGGGTTGTCAGTCCAGATTTGAAGAGGTCATCATACGACGATGTCGTATTGGCCACACAAGATATACGCATGAGTACCTATTAAAAGGTGAGGATCCTCCGTTTTGTATCCCTTGTGATGAAAGAATCACGGTCAAGCATGTCTTGCTTGACTGTGTTGAGTATTCCATCACAAGGGATAAATATTTTCAATCACGAACTATGAAGGATCTTTTAAATAGTATCAGTTATCATTTAATTATTGAATTTTTAAAAGAATTAGATTTGTTAACAGATTTGTAAATAGCTAAATATTTTATGATTGGAAGTTCGAATTAGTAACACAGATTGTTAGTGGCTGTATCCTCGAGGGGGGTTAAAGTACTGTAAAATTATTGTCCTCCCGAGGAGGGTACGTAAGTCCCAAAACATTCAAAGTAAATTTCAACTTTCCGTTTTTAATCGTAGAATATGTGTAATTTTAACGTATGGCTAGATTTATCTCAATTGCCTAACAGCTGAAGGGATGATGTAAATCCAGCTATGGCCCCATGCAGGAAGCAAATGTACTGTAAGTCCCCATGGTCTCTCGTATGGTGATCTAACTTCAGTTGTTAGCGATCTATAGCCCATTTTATATTGTGTTGTCCCCTCTAGTTTTAAATGTTTTAGATTCAATTACTAGTTTTACATGTATATCTGTGATAATCTAGTTATTTTACTGTCCTTCGTCGGCAGAATTTTATCATTTCACTTAAATTGTTGATAGATTTATAACTTTGCTTTAGTCACGATATGGCTGAAATATTGCCGATGTGACTTAAAATCTTAACTCACTCACTCACTCCTTCGTTTGTATTTAGAAACAAGAATACTAAGCCGCCTCCCTGTCACCGACAGTCAATTTTCTGGGCCTACCTGCGCCTCCCTGTTGCTCAATGCCATATCCATTTGCAATATTTTTCCAAAACACGATAAACAGTGGACAAAGGGATGCCTGTTCTTACTTGAAATCTCTTTAGCTGATCTGATGTCCTTGTTATAATACTTCTTACATCAAGCTCTCCTCTTCTCTAAATCACATCCATACTGAGGATCACTGAAAATGTCGTCTGCCAGCAAGTAAACAAAAGGGGATAACTCTTCACAAACTTATGAAAACGATTAACGGAGTTGTCTCTTGAATGAAAACCAAAGCACTTCACTTAGCTGGTCAAGGTTGTTTCTATAATTAGAAATCCAATTAAACATATTCTAAAATTTCAATAATTTCTGGTCATACTATATCTATATCACCCAAATTACTTCCCATGTACCACTTGCTTGACAACGACATTAGAATATATGTCGAAACGTGGCCTCATACAGGAATAAAGAAGTTGTACATCCATAAAATAGTCCTCATTCTTTCATCTACCCAACTTCTAGATTGCCAATCAAAGCAGTACACGTACTTTGTTTGGTTGTTTACTTATATTTTTAAACTGTTAAATATTCCGGGGGCCTACCTTTTGAACAATGCCAACCACAAACTTTGTAAAAATACGGTCATATAATACCCTTTAC